>NC_044001.1:27423605-27566105 GCF_902150065.1 Myripristis murdjan
ATTGGGTCAGTTCTTCAAGAAACGATCTGGCAACAGATTTGTGTAGTCTTTGTCCATGATCTTGGAAGTGAAAACACATGCTTGACAACGCAAATCATGCACATCTTTTTCAAATAATTCCAAATGACAAATTTTGTAAGCTCACAGTGTGGTTTGTGTGAACATTTTCCAGTCCACTGCACCTGTGGAGAAATACCAGGCTAAACATCCAACGCTCAGGTATCCTCTCTCCAGCTTCCCTTGCTCTCTGTATGGTATCCACTCTCCCTGTGCCTCTAATATTCAGCTGCCATTTGCTGAAAATAGCACTTGGCCAAGTGACACTGGACTATGAAATATCTCCTCTCTCACTTCCAATCACAGAGACAAGAAGATCGGCTTTGTCAGGGAGAGAAAAAAAAAATTATATATATCTAGTTTCCCCCATCTCCTTTGCAGCCTTCGGCAAATAAGGCTAAAAGCTATGTGTGGTACATTTTCCTGTGGGTCACCAAATTCACCCCATCTTCTTCCCATGTATAATGCAACAGTCAGACAGAGAGGAAGGTTTGCTCAAGGCTGACAATGGCAGAGACAACACAAAGGAAAAATGATTGAAGGCAGACAAATCTTGCCTGTCCCTGTTGTGAGCTCTCCATGCATGGTTGTGAGGCAGGTAATTATTCACTCCGGGGTTTGACAAAATACGGGGTTTTGGAGGTCAGTGTCACAGCCACACTTGTATGAAAGCCGGTGATTGACAGGATTTTGTGTCAGCGTGGAAAAGCCTTTGAAACGCTTAGACAATGGGACACTACGATAATAACAATACTAATAATCACCGTCATCATGTGTGTGGAATCTGATCAAAATGTCTCATCAGAATCAATTCAGGTGAAGGCATCCCATAGCCAGAAAATGGTACTGGTCAGTTCTTCCATTTTAATTAAGGGCTTTTATCAGCCCAGCATGCCAATCTAATATAATGGGAGTACTTAATTGAAGATGACTATGATAATTCTAATTATTCCAGCTAATGAAACTGCCCTATGCACTATCACAGGAAAAAAATATATATTTAAAAGTCACTAGAAAGATAGTTCTCAGAGTGCACACCTCAGCCAAAGCTATACAGTTCTCAAGATTTTTGTATGTCATATAGTCGACCAAATTAGCTGTTTTAAACTTCTCAGCCCGTGACTAACCTCTTCTACCAAACAGACAAATCATCTGAATGGAGTGACCATATGCACAGAGTAGGAGGGGCAGTCCCTTCAGCAGCAGAGGAAATGTCTTCACACCGAGTGTCCAAAGCTCTAACTGGTTCTCACAAGCAGGGAAACACACACACACACATGCACATGCACTGGTCATACTCATCACTACAACCCCTTTTAATCAGCTCTCTCTTGACCTGTGACTGAACTTTGAAATGAACTTTAATGAAATTTAATGTACCGATTTGTGTCATTGGATGTGAATTGTCCATTTTTCATGCATATGGACACATATTAAATTTGAAGCAGAAATGCCAAAAATAATCTTTAAAAAAAAAAACATGAACGTTGTGTTGATTGACCCATCCACCACCCAGCTGACCGTGGAGTTTGTGGGTCTCGATACCAGTGGTTCCTAAACCTTTTAAATCAAAAATAGTCATATATAATTGATAAAATGCTTGGAAATAAGATGAAAAAGCCTATAAAAACTTAAACACCATTTCACTGAAAATGATTGATGAATAAAACATTATGAATAAAAAGTCTGCTCTTTGTTTTGGGTGAAAATAATACCTCTGTAAAAATTAAATACTAATTTGATCCTCATTCTGAGATGTTAATATTTTACATTTGGACCAAACAGACAGCTGACAACTTTAGAAATGTGAACTTAATAATAATGAGCATAACTGAATGATCAGTTTAAACACCGTTATGGAAATGGATGGAAAAATGAAACAAATCAAAAACACAGATGTACTTGATAAGTAAGTAAGTAAGTAAGTAAATTTTATTTATAGAGCACTTTTCCTAGATACAATCACAAAGTGCTTTACAGCATAGACAAAATGCAATAAAGCAACTTGATGCAACTGATGCAACTTGAAAAACCCATGCAATGCATTCAGTCGGGCTACCGTTACATTCATCTGAATATTTTGAAATCTGAGCAATATCTCAGTTTTATTTGCTTTTAAGCACCATTATACATGTAATAAAATAAAATTTGTGAGGTGAAATTTACATGAGGAAAAAAAATATTATTAGAAACAAGCAGATTGTGCAGCATGTGTAGACAGTTGTCACGGCACACCGGGGTGCCACAGCACCCACTTAGGGAACCACTGCTTTATACTGCTGCACAATACACGGTTCAGGAATAAAATGTACCTCCAACTGAAATTCATTAAGTTTAATGTGGTGCTGTCATGAAAAAATGGACAATTAAATTTCACTAATTATTAAATTTCCGTGACTATATCACAAACTGAGACTGGACTGGGCGACAACAGTATACTCAACAGTATACTCAGTGAGAACATTTCTGTTGTCTTTTTTTTTTTTTGAATGGTCTATCTAATCCTAAAGCTTTCAGATTGCATTCTCCCTTGCAAGTCAGGAGGAGGGAGCTCTTTTTCACTTCACACATCTTCATACCCCATAATCACGTCTCACCAGGAAACGACAATTGGCTTTTAATTCATCCCTGCCCAGCAGCGTGCTCATCCAGGCACCACTAATTTTTCCCTTGGCTAGCAAACAGCTTAGCTGGTAATTGGTGCCTGAAGACAGAAGGAGAAAGAGAGAGAGGGAGAGGAATGACTAGAAGGATATGGGAGCTAAACAACAACACAACAACAGCTACAAACTACCAGTACACAAACTCACATCTCCCTGATGGCTGATGCTGTTTCTGCATGTAGCACAGACAGCTCCTCTGCTCCTGCCGCTGAACTGAAGTAAAAAATGACTCATTAAATATGAAAATAGTTTTAAAAAATTATGACAATAATGAAAAAAAAATCTTTGATGGCATACTAGACAAAAACTCAGAATTTTTGAGATTAAAGTCACAAATTTACAAGAAAAAACTCTTATCTTCCTTGTACTCTACTTGTAAAGGAAGCACATGACTTCACTTCACGAGGTTGGATCAGCCTCACACTGCAGACGCTGCTGCTCACCGTGTCTCAGGCCTGCAGCTGATGACCTCATCAAATTCTACTTTGCACTGGAATTTAGTAACAAGGAAATCCTGCTGATTTTAGCCCAGAATAACAATATTGTTTTCTTGTGAATCGGCCCAAGTCACAGCGATGTCTCTTCAAAGTCCAGATGCTGATGGTAATGTGGTGATTCTGGGCTCCAATCACCAGGATTTCTGTGTTACTAAATCCCAGAAGGTGAATTGGTGTGTTTGATTCCTGTTCCCTCTGTGTCAGTCTCGTTTGCCTGGCTTCCCACCCCTGTCCTGAGTTAGACTCGTTATCCCCGATTGTCCTGACCCTGATAAGTTATCAGTTTCTAAAGAAAGCATTTCATTTTCATTCATCAGTATTTCATTTTGTAAATTAATAATTTTCCTAGCCAATAAAATCATGCTAGTAATCAGCCAATTAAAAGTTGTCCATTAGCTGCTATGTAGACTAAATAATTCTTTCATTCACTTCATAAATAGTTAAAGTAAATGAAATGAACAATGTATTCTCCAGGTACTTTACTGAAGTCACTGAAAATCGTTTTCCTTATTGCTTGTCAACAAATTTCTCCAGAGGAGAGAAGAGACTGTCCATTGGCTGCCTGCTCTCCTGGGCTCTGCTCTCCTGCCCCTCTCTGGAGCTGCATGCCCCCCCACAGGAACTGCATCAGCTCGTCCTCTCTGTGCCTCTTGACCTGCCTGGCTTTGCCCTGCCTGGCTTTCCTCCTTTTCCTCTCCCTCCTTGTTATCCACTGTTGAACTTAGCCCTAGTTTGTCCTCAGGGATGGGGGCAATTAGGACAAGGGGAGCAGTGGACTGTCTCTGTCCCAACACCTCACCCATGAGGACAAACCAAGGCCAAGTTGCAGCAGTGGATTTACCATCCACCCCGTCTCCTGATCCTAGACACTTGCAATCCTAAGGCTGTAGAAAGTAATCATGGCAGAGGAAATCAATCAGGACACACCAGCAGCAGCAAAACAAAGTTCAGCAGAGATGTTAACATAAAATCACATGTACATGTACATGTACTTTTTTTTTTTTAATTGTCCTTTTTTGGCCTGCAGGGGAGTGATCCTGTCTTGCAGGGCCATTTTCTCCAGAATTTTTGTAATCACAAAAGAAAACATGACAAAAGGGAAACACCAATCATGTTAACACAGAGATGTAATATGATGGACACATCCACCCAAAAATCATTTACTTGGATCTAAACAAAAGGATACAAAAGGTGACAGTCAGAGCTTTCATTCCTGTGACAGCATTACAAATCCAAAAAAATGTTCTTGCACCATCTAGCCTACTGGTTGTCTTGATATTATGGGATTTGTAAGGGCTTATTTAATTGTACTTTTAAACACAAAATGGTCAGATGAATATTACACACAGGTTATTGATGCCTTACCTCCAAGCAAAGCTTGCAGAATTTTGGCCCCAGTGAAGAGCTTATCATGCTCTCCACTAAACCTCCCTAAAACACACCAAACGTTTTTAAGTTTTTCTTCACACCACCAAACAGAAGCATCTAAAGTATAACAAACTTCAGGTTCGCTGTGTAAGTTAATCAGTCCCAACAAACTTCCGTACTGGACTTTAAAAATGATTAACAACTGAACCTTGGCCCATGTATCTGAGCTCCTTGGCCTCAGCATGCCTATTTGCCCAATCGTTGCACTACTTGGTGACCGCTACTTTACGTATCCCCTCTAATTACAAACCTTTCATACTAATTTCATTAATTATAGCCAAAAAGACCATATCACTGAACTGGAAAGACAGACCTTGGATATCAATAAGTTTAAATGGTCATTTAAATGGCAAGCCATTGACTGATATTGAACAGTGCTGATGTTTATTTAGCTATTTATTTGTTCTTTATTTTCTCAGTGTTCTAGTTTCTAGAATTGATTGACAACGTATAATGTTGAATATTCTTTAATCCAGTTATTTGTTTAAGAAAGCTCCCTTCTGCATAAAATTGTATAGACATATCAGTGCGAAATCTGTGCACAATCCACATAGATGAGGTCTATTTTCAGTTCAGCTCAGAAAGTCACTAGATCAGGTGCCATATTGGTACCTGTGAATTTTTCCTCAACACATATTGAGGACAGTGAAGTGATGGTACAACTGAGACTTTCTGAGCAAGTTTATTAAAGGAAAACGTTTATTCTACTTTTTCATGAAATAAAAGTTATGGGAATAATTTTCCTTCATGTTTAGTTACTCTTATCACAAAATGTTGCCTCTATAGGCAACAAAATCATGCCACAAGATTCCACAAAGACACAAAAATATGTACGAATAATTTCACTTGAAAAAACAGTATGTGTACAGTAGAGGTAATGTACACAGAGGTAATGTAATGTACACGCAGCCTGGCCACAAGGCTTTTCAGAATGTGAACAGGGTTGATACTCTGTCTGAGGTGGTGTGAGGCGACAGCAGGAAGACTGACGACACCGTGTTTTCCAGGCACTGCTTTATTCTGTCACAGTGTGCTGAGTTAGTTACCACGATACAATATGAACAACATTTAGAGAGGAGGACATTGTACACAGACGAGAGACATGTTTGAATATGGCTTGAGTTGAGCGCAATACATAGCATTATTCCCATCATGAATAATATCCAGGGCAGGCAACCTTACTCACATGTTAACATAATGACTGACATGTCTTTGGGGTTGTCAGTCTGAAAAATACAGCATTCTAGATTTGGATGTGTTTACAGCTACTTACAGCGAGAGAATGCGACATAATTTATGAGGTACCTCGTGAATACTCTAAAATGAATCACATGTTACACTTTACATAGAATGACAAGTGACTTAATCTGTTTTTTATTCTTTCTTTTTTTTTTTTTCATTAGTATGGATATCATGACACCCATCATTATTATGCCAATTATGAAGCCAAGACAAGAGTAGTAGCAGAAAGGGCAGGGAACTGAAGGACATAACAAGAAACTACTGTACAATCCTAACGTTAGGTGCAGGCTGAAGCCATCAGCACTAACAACAAGACACAGCTTCGTCAAAACGTGCAAAATTCTTGAAAATATGTCTCTTGGTTAACATAGTAAACAATTTAGCTACGACACATTGGGCTACTGGAGTGTTTTATGCTGTGAAAAATAAATGGTGCTTACATTTAATATGCTGTTACAAACCTGTATAAATATTAAGCAGTTTGAGTAATCCATGAGACATGATATTACAAATGCATTCAGTAAACTGATAAAAATGCCTTTAGAGCAGCACTATGTTAAAATGCAGTAGACTACATTTAAAAGCATCATCGTGACTGTCAAGAGTCAGACTAATATTTTGCAACTCGTGTCCACAGAATTTCCTTTTTGGTACAGCAGCAACAAGCCAGCTGTGGCTATAAATGCTACATTAGAGATATATTATGCCATTTACAAAACATCTTCCTAGATTTGCTTTTGACAGCAACTACTAACAAATAAAAGAAGAATATATTCAGGAGTAGCGCTGCAAGTAGAACTATCTTGAGGCAAGAGCAAAAAAGCTTTTGCGCTATTTTAGCTATAGGGAATCCTCCAATATTACCTCTTACTCTGGTAGGGCAAAATAGTGCCATTTGATTATTATGTCATTAGAGTCATTAGATTATTTTCTACACTCATCAGTTAACAGTTTTTGTCGCTTTTTTGTCGGGGTGTTCACGTCAAGCATGTTTGGGGTACCTTCCTTGAACTCTGTAGTGTTTGCTCCAGTGTGTTTACCACTGAGGCTGGATTGCACCATCAAGGATTCATTTTTTACACCAAATTTAATCCTGGTTTTACTGTTAAATTCTGTCACACTCTAAAACTGGCTTAAAATGAAGAGGGATTCAATCTGAACCTCTTTAAACTTTAGTTTTGTTTTTAGCCTAAACAGATTAAATGTAATCTTTTTGTGCCAATTCAAATTCCAATTTGAACTATGATCCAATATTAACTTTAAACTTACTTGAGGAAGAAATTCACATTTCTTTGAAGAACATGGGGGAAAAGACAGTTATCAAATTACAAGACGATTGTCAAAACGTACAGAACTATCTGAAGTAACAATTAGTGATGTTGGATTGACAACGACTTCTCCATAAGCATTTAACTCTAATCATTTAATTTGACTTGGATTGACTCAACCAGGCCTAGTTTTTAAGTGTGCTACTGAACTCTGCTTAATTTTCAATCTGGATTTACTAATCTTAAATTGAGTTTTGCCAAGCTAATCTTATTGAATGCGTGTTGGTGCAACCCAACTACTTACTACTTACACTAGTTTGGTTCATTTGATCAGGTGAGAACTGACCATTCAAACTTCAAACTCTGGTGGCACCAAATAAACTGCACTGAAAATGCCTGAAAATTCATCTCTGTTCCTTTTTTCTTAAGGTGCAGTTTGTCAGGAGTGGTAAGTAAGCTGAACCAGCTACAACAAACAACCTGAAAACACAAGGTCTTACATGAATACAGCCGCATATGTTAAGTGATGATAGTTGATTATGATGACAGTTAACAAATATTCTGCCCAGTAAACAAGCTGCTTAGTTCACGAAAATGGTTCACATGATTAGGCATAGAAAACCCAAATGAAACAAATACAGAGATTCAATGTAATTAAAGCTGCACTAAGTGATTTCTGACCACTAGAGGGTGCTGACAGCACAAGCTCTGTTAGTGAACACACAAGGCCACTGCTGCTTCTGGCAGATCGCTTGTACACAGCAGAAAAAGTAAAGGGGGAGAATCTGTTTTTTGGCTGCAAATGCGAGATGAATTTCACTCTCACAAGGATGTTGTTGCATGACTTGGATTATTTGGACTCTTGGAAAATTTGCTGAAGCTGCAGATGTGCAGCTACAAGGTAGGCTGCTTTGAATGAACTGCAGTCTGCAGTTTCAGAGACGCTTTGAATGAATCAGCAAGGGGGTGAAGTGGAGGGCTGATACAGAAATTTAGGACATGAAAACAGGGAAATAGCAGCCATAATGCACCCCGTGCTGACCTCAGTCCGTGATGAACGAAGTTTTTAATTGCAAGCCTTCATGGTAAATTCATATTCCAAAAATGGAGAAAACTGGGTCCTAGGTAATTTTATAGTTGTATTAAAAAAAAATGAGATGTACGCTCATGAAGTGTGTGCACAAGCATGTCTGTCCAAGTGGCTCCTCCAGACACACACACAAGCTTGTGCACACACTTCATGATTGCACATTGGTCTTTGCAGCAAGATTTGAGTGATGATGTGTGTGTCTAGGAAGTACTGAGCATATGACTGTAAACCAGAGACTTCATTTATGCAAGCATGACGAGTGTGAGGAAATTTGGCTGGCATTTTGCTGTTGAAAAATTGTTACATTACTGACCCAGTTTTTTTCACCAGATCAGAGACGGCTTGTGTTTTTTGCAGAACCAGTCCTGGGCACAGATCACATGGGCAGCCACCTAGGGCACGATCAAGTCGTAGGGCACCAAGGAAGGACATTAAAAAATCATGGAATAAAAAATTGTGAGCACTGGGGGCAGAGAAGAGATAAAATTGAATAAAATCACTACATATTTTTTCATTTCATGTCCCCAGCAAAAATAAGGTGAGGTGCCTGCCCTGCGCCCCTCTCCAAAGGCTGTGGTTGGCCTGTAATTTTATACATATGTTTATTCATTATGATTGCAATTTTGATATTTGCAGTATTTGAATAAACAAATGAGGAAAATCGACAGATTTTCGACAAATAATCGACAAATATTTTGTGTGTGACAAAACAGGGCTCGATGAAACCAATCAGCGGTGTTGTAATATTGTACATGGTTGCTATGATGCCCATGCGGTTGCTGAGAAATGGAGGACCAGGTAAGGCACAGCGAGGTCTTGTAATGCGCTAAATGGGGCAGGGAAGGGGGGTGGGGGCATCAGCTCCAGATCTTGCCTAGGACTCCAATAAGGAATTGGAATATAAATTTACCATGAAGGTTTGTGGGGAAAACTCTCTTTGCTGGGGACTGAAGACAGCACACGTTGAGTCCGGTGATACAAAAATGATGCATTATGGGTAGAGGTATCCCTTTAATGTAGCTTTAACATTTCCACTATGGCTACAACCAAAGAAAACCAACTGCCGGTGTGATCGCCCCCCCAGTATAAGACAAGTTCATTTTTGCGTGGTTGAACGTGGCTTGGCTGTACATTCCTTGTTAGATATTTGAATGGCTGAAAAATTAGGTCTGCATTTTGCTGGTTGCAAAGGCAGCATGGACAGCTTAGACACTATTGTTCACTAGAGTGCGCATATTTTTATCCAAACCCGACCTGAGCCCGAGAGCACAGTAACCGAGCCCGACCTGAACCCGACAGGCATTTTTTTTTTTATTGTGTCCGAACCTGACCTGAGCCCGGTATTTTGCTTGTCCTCCATCACTGACTACATTACATTTACCACCTGAAATGGCCTACACGTTGCCTTCAGAAAGTTGCCCAGAAGAGACAGCAGGTCCATTATTTTTCACTGAAATAACATCTACATGACCGAACCTCACCCAAACGTGAACATAATTTCAAAATTTTTGTTTGAACGTATCCCAACGGGCTTGGGTCGGGTATCCAACCTCTATTGTGCAACAATCACAGGTTACTTCCAATTCCAGATTAACAGTTTGTCTTTATAATCCATAAACAAACATGTTGGGAATCCTCACTTCCACAATTTGGAAATATGCCATTTTGGTGAAGTGAAAGTGCTGTTTTAGTGTTAGGACTACCTCCAAAAATTCATCTCACATTGTCTTTGGTGTAGGTGCACCTCTAAGTACTGTTATTTTTGTTATGGTTATTTAATCATCAAAAGTCCTTTCAGAATCTTTTTTGGTATCTGTGCTGTCCACCTGTGCTCCTGCGATATTTTTTTGTAGCCAAAGTTGCACACCTACATTTGAAGAGAGAATGAGGAAAAATACCTGCATGTAGTTTCATAGTTGCAACTTTTTTCTTCTCATTGTTTTTTCTAAGCAAAGCTTCAAAACAGCACGTACATGCAATACTTCAACTTTCTCTATATTATTTAGATAGATACAGTTGCATTCTTATTAATGTCTGAATGGATTTTGTCTAAATTCCATATTGATGTGTTGCTCCACTTCAGGCTAAATATCTATCTTCTACACTGCAAAAAGTTTTTTCATATTTCAAGAAATGAACTATTCTTTCAAGAATTTATTGCTGATGATATTATTTACTGACAGCTGCCATTCAGAGACTATATCCACTGAAAATGTCATGTACAGTAGTTCCCAAAAAATGTTTGTGGAAATATTTAAGTGTGCATTTAATTCTATACATCTCTTGCATTTAAGAATTTGCATTACAATGACAAAAAAAAAAAAAAAAAAAAATCTGTGGGGAAATTAAAATATCTGTCAACAGAGTAATAAACAGTTTCTTTTCCATGCAACGGAATAGTATAAAAAAGGAAATTCAAGTAATTTGCAAGCATCTTTTTCAGGGACGTTATGTTAACTTTGAGCTAACTTTTAAGAATGATTTAGCATTTGTCTGACCGTTGCAGCGGTGACAAGTCTATTATTTTACACATATTGTGTAACTTATGATACATCAGAGTATAAAATCTGGCTGCTGGAAAAACAACCATCTTTGTTTATCACAATTAACTGCTTCACTGAGGTTACAAATTCATTCCATGCCATAGCTGCTGACCAAATAGTAGCCTCACCAACTATAATGCTGTGAGGTGCTGCCTAGAAAAATATAGCAAACGCTGTGAGCATCAGAGCTGTTCAGATATTTATGAGAGGGTACAATATTACCCATCCAGGACTACAAAGTGCAATGCACTTTCATTTTCCTTTCCCTCAACAGTGTCAACAATAGCACGATGGCAGAGAGTAAACAAACATTTTGAAGATTTTTTTTGTTGTTGTTTTTTATCCTTGATGGCAATATCTCCTCTTCATGCAGATTTGCGCTGTAGTTGCACAAAAATTGTTCAGAGGCAGAGCTGCTCTGGAGGCAGAACTAATCTAACTGTTTAGACTTAAAGGACCATACCAGTGATATAAATTTGCAGCCCATTCACTACAATTAAACCACATTTTACGTTGCTACAAATCATTTTGCAAATCATGTGAGGGTACTAACTATTTCACAACATAAAATCAACATTTTAAATATGAATTTTTGGTTGAAAAACCCACCTTTTTATAATGTTACGCTTGTGCAGCTAACAAAGTCATTGTCATTCATAAACCACTAATAATTTGCAAACATTTCCCTAGGGACTTTCTCCAGGACCATTTCACTCCACCCAATTTAGTCATCAAAACACAACAGTGCTCCTGCTTTTAGGAAAACTGATGTGGAGGACTTTATTACAGTGATGGAATACTGGTGTGAAGAAAGTTTAAGTCTCTCAAAGTTCGTAAGGAATGAATAGAAACCTGCATGGCTGCATGGCAAAAGTAGGAAAAATGATCAGAGTTCTAAAATATGACTGCTTGCTTTGGAAAAAGATCAGTGGAAACGTGAAATGTGTATACAATTTGTAGATATTATGCTAAACATGCAGAATCACTAGGATGGCCCTTTAAGTCTCATTGGGCAGAGCTAAAGCCCCTCAGTTTTACTGGCTGACTGACCCCCCCAGTGGAAAAGGCAAGGGAATAAGAGAGGAGGTAGCTAATATTATGAAGTTCAGCATAAAATACCATCTACCCATACTTCATTATCTAGGTTAGCTGGTTAGCCTAGTTATAGCAAAGTCAACTTACTAATTCAACTAGTTACCTCACCTGCTGACCTTCAAAGATCATTTCCATAAATATGAATGAATGCAAACAAGAAGTCACTGCCATTTGTATTTTTACTGATATTTTCACCAGAGGTCCTTCACTGCCATAAAGGTTTACTCATTAACTACCCAGAAAAACTTTCACTCTTTGAATCCGCCTATCGAGGTAAACTTCGATAGGCAGAATCAACTGAGAGATTATTTCCACCGTCAGTGCAGTTCTGCCTTTTAAAAATATTTATGAGAAAAAAATATCAATCTGCCCTCTTCATGGCGTTTGTTTTATAGATACAGGTACCCTATCCAGTAAACCAAATTAAAAAGGCCAAAGGCGGTGGGAAAGAATATTCGTGAGTATGAGTCGATCTTGGAAACCCGCACGTGCATCCTGTTCTCACGCCAGGCACCTGAACGGCAGTCGTCGAAGCAGCAGAAAAAGCTGGCGCAGTCTTTTCCATCCAAACACTCGTAGGCGTAGTCATCCTCCTCGTGATAGGGCACAATATTGTTCATCTGGAGAAGGGATGTCCCGGGACGGATGTTCACCATACTAGATGTTTTCTGCTGGGGTCGGGGGTGGGGGTGAGGAGACAAAGTCGTCAGTGTTGTATTTGCTCTAAATTCAGACTTTAACATCGAACAATTCTTAGATTTTAAAGTGTGTAGGTAACTTCTCTTCATAATTTTGACAATTCAGCATTATACATGGAGGGTCTGATCCAAACTAAATGCACTGAGAAAAAATGTGGTCTTCTGAGCTACTCCTGGGGCTGTAATGTTATTTGTTAAAAACCACTCAGTCCCAAATCGAACAACCAATCATGTCAAGGAAGCATCACGATCTCAGTCCAATCATGTCTTGTGCACATGCATGTGTGCCACTCCTGTGCATGCTTGCTCCCCCTGCCCCAAAAAACTCTGCCTTGCCTATCTTAGCTATAGTAATTTAGCTCAGCTTACTGTAGCTGTGGTTTGCCAGCTCCTAGTTCCTCCTTCAATTGGTATCAGAGCCACGTGCACAAGCATGCATATGGGTTGGACAAGGTATCTCTCAGTTGGGTGCTGTTTGAGTTCAAATTCTTGACAAAAGCCTAGCCAATCTAAAAAGTTACCTACACAAGCTTTACCATTTGACATAAGAGTGTTTTTAATTGTAACTCTGATTAATGTAGGGGCATTTGGAAGAACTCCTATTCAAGAAATTGATGCCAAGAAACTTTGCCTGATTGTAGTAGTTGGGTCGACTAGACTATGCAACTCATGTCTGTCCATTTGTTAAAAGATGGCATTGGATGGGTTCAAAAGCCAAATGATGAAGTGCATTAGGAACCTGTGTGTTGTTGTTAGTCTTGGCCTTCTTGGTCTGTCTGTTGCTGGTGAAGTAGTGCAGAGTGCCGTACTCCATGAGCGCAGCGAAGGTGAAGATGAAACAGACAGACACGAACAAGTCCATGGCAGTGACGTAGGACACCTTGGGCAGGGACTTCCGGGAGATGGTGCTTAAAGTTGTCATGGTGAGCACTGTGGTAATGCCTGGAAGGGAAATCACAGACACTAATAAAGTTGCTAGAATATCAACTGCATCACAAAATAACACATTCTGCTGAGATTTGAATGTTAAATCCTTTCTTGATCTATGTTCTCATGTGTTCCTGGGCTCCTTGATGCAATTATTGACACAATATGTAATCATGGAAGCATGATGCCAAAACTAGAGAGCAAAGAATGAATAAAGGTCAAAGGCTGGTGACTTGATTAACAAAAATGAAAGGAATTTTTGGAGAGAACAGCAGCCGGACATTTCTCTGTTTTCTGTGAAGGAGCAGCTCAGATTGTCGCAAAAGTGAGAATAGCTGATCCACCTTAGAGGCCAGTCCACCTTAAGTGAGCCTGGTTATGTCTGGCTAATCCACTGACACCAACTTTAGGCTAAAATGGACCGGCAATAGACTCAGCCAATCCCCAATAGCCAATTATTTTTTGCCCATCTAGGCTTTTTGCCCAAACCTAGATGTCATCATATAGGAGTTCTGGTTGTTAAAGCCCTTAAAATTCAGTTACTTCCTGCTGCCAGTGTGTGAAAGTGGCCTAGTGCAGCTCTGAATCTTTTCTTTGGTCACCTCAACAAAATAAAATTTCCAAACATGGAAACAAGGAGACTAGTTTTCAGATTATCAACTGATAACTTACAACTGAATGCCCCATACCGGACTCCTTTGCTGCACAGCTGAATATGAGCATGACTGGGACCGGCCGAGCTAATAATATATTAGTGACATAAAATGTTAGTGACATCATTTTTTGCGGGTGATCACAAGTGAGTATAATAGTCCGCAAGCAGTTATTGTTTGCTGGGTTTGGGTATTGGAGAATATACATCTAAATAATCATTTGGTGAGGCATCTGGCAAGTCAGACAGTGTTTCAGTTAAACTCTGCAGGACATAAAACTAGATCAAACCCAGAGATGTGCGAGCTGGGACTGCATCCTTGTTGATCCAAAACGAGACCCAGGACAAGACCACGATCATACTGCATGGAATGTAGGTCTGAATGGTGAAGTAGCCCATCCTCCGACTCAGGTCAAAAAAGATTGTCATGATCACGTATTCCCCTAAAAAAGCAAGACAACGAGACATAACTTATAGCAAAGAAAGGTAAGATAGTACTGTAAGATAGTAAGATAGCTTTTCCCATGTTACGTGCATCTGTTTGGAAATTGTGCATCTGTTTCAGGCCAAGCTGCATTTTGGAAAATTAGCATAGTCAGCTTTTTTGTGCCCCATGAGCAAACTTATCACAATTTTTTTCCATGTTATGTGAATCTGTTCTTAAGTTATATACTTGTTTGTGATTGGACACACCCACTCCTATGCCCCTTTCAGAACAATCAACATAAAAAGTTAATCAGCTCCTTCATGGCTCATCACTAGCCTTCCTAAAGTTTTGTGCAAATCCATTCCTACACACACACACACACACACACACACACAAACACACACACACAGGACGTAGCAACAATCTCTCACCTGACTGGGTATGTGCCACCTCAGAGGTGTTCCTCAACCCCACAAAGGCAAACTGGTAGAGTCTCCAGTAGCGCTGGTCTGCCACCTCCACCGAGCGTCTTTGCCAACGGTACATGATCTCATTCTTAGGATAACCGTCTACAGAAGCCCACACAAATACACACACACACATACACAAGATAAATTATTAGGATCCACGCCAATGTCTAATAATATTAATGAGACAGCACATATCTGCCAATGTCTGTACATCACAAGAAGACACTGCACTATGGCAAGGCAAAGGGGAGCATTCAAGATGGAACTGACCAGCCAGTCTCATGAAATTTTTTGAAATGAGTATGTCTTAAAATGCAAATAATGTGCTCTGAGCACAAATAAGTGGGGGAATACATTTCCTCACCAGGACAGGATTACATGATACACTTACCTTCAACTCCACTGGGCCTGGCTCCATTCCGACAAAATGAAAAAGTTTACTACAGTTTTAATGTTTGTTTGTTTTTTTTTCTCTTTAACTTTGACCAGAACCATAATCTCACCTTAACCAAATTGCATAATTGGCAAACCATGGCAAAAATTAACCAAAATTATTTCAATTCCTTAAACCTAACTGTTAGCTAGCTGTATCATGTGACAAACAGGAGAAATCTACTTTGTAGGCGAAGAATGTAATCGTCATGTGACTTATCATGTACGCATGTAATCTGCATTTCAGAGTTCATGCTCATTTCACAAAATTTTGCAAGACTGTCTTAGAACTGACTTTTGTCCTCAACTCCATGGAATGGTCTTGCATTTTTCACTGGTGTGTGGAGGGTTATGATCATGACAAGACGTGGGAAGCTAAAGCACGATGCAATAGACGGATGGAGAATGACACAGACAGCATGAATCAGATTGAGAAAGGGTGCATAATTCATTAGTCTGTCAGAGAAAATGGGACTGGGTGACCTCCTTTCTCCGCCGGTGGAGCAGATGATAGATTGGTACAGGCTTAGGGAGGGCAGCCTCAAGCAGATGGGCCTTTTCGTGGGTGGGGGGGGAAGGACCACTGACACTAGCCCACACAAGGGCCCCTTTCTCTGGGCAAGTTACTGAAGCTGAAGTCGAGATGACGGATTAAAACATGGGAGGGGAAAGTGTTTGAACACCTACAGCTTGAAAACTCCAGCGGACACGAGTGCTCATCCATTGGAAAGTTATGCAGCTTAAGGTAGCATTCCGCATTAATAGTCAACCTGACAAAAACAGAATTGTGACAGAAAGAAAGCAAGTCTCAGCGTGTTTTACATTCCGTTTTGATGTTTTAACTCCCAAGTGTGACTTAGCAAATATGTACATGACCCTTGTGTTTCTGTCTTTTACTTATACCAACAAATGTAAAAAGAAAAAGAAAAAAAATGATCTTTAGATCATGCTTTGACAAATAACGGGCATCTAAAAGAGGGCTACATGACAGAATACAAATGCACACTAAAGCTGCACAAACAACAAAGATTTCTGAGAAGTTGATAGTTCAAAAACTCTAGAAATGGCTACCAAAGGGGCCACTTTAAAATTGACTATATGATTCCCCTACCTCAGTGTGTACATCACTCTCCCATTGCTCCACAGTCTCAGGAGGCGATTTGGAGTGGTGATCCAGTGGGCATCTGATTTCCGGGAATTCCTGAAGAATGTGTCAGGAATCCAGATTTTGCCTACCATGTTGCTGTTGAGCATGAGCAGTTTCATTGAGCTGTTGAACTTAAGGCGGCTGTCGTACCACGTCTGGGCGAAGAAGATGTCGATGGTGTATTCCTGCAACAGAGTACATAAATCCATGCAAATCCACCTACTGGCTTGAGCTTAAGGATATTAGGGTTCAATGGATATGTGTTTTCAAAGACCCATACCAACGCCAGTATTTCTGGATTGAAATCTGCACTTAGATGTAAATTATTTTTTAAAATGTAATCATTTAAAATTTTATAGTCCTATATGTTGAGTCCAAGGATAAACCAGATATTGTGTAGGCTCCTATCCTGGATATCCTGAACCAAGCTGCGGATCTGACCATTAAAAGCGTTAAATTCCTCCTGGGTTCTAATTAAATTTCTGCAGTCAGATTAGCACTAAACCTCTACACAAATGTGCTAGGTTTCCCATACACATCAATTGAAAGATGACATGACAATTTTGCGTAGGCTATAAAATATGTATATGCGAAAGTCAGACTTGCAAATTCACACATACAACCAATCGTTACACATACCCCCTGGGCGGTCAAATAAATGGAGTAGTAAAATCAATGGAGTAGATTTTGGCAGTGCCTCACCACCCTGTGCTGTATAACACAAGGCTTTCCACTAACAGCACTAAAGCAGCACTAAAACTTCCTAACCAAGAGTTCTCTCTTAAAGCCAAATGACAAAGCAGCTAAGACCAACTTGTACTTGGACCTGGAACGGCCAACTTACAAAGAAACTGGAACACTCAAACTAACCCTCAAATTACACTGGATGTGAAGTTCACGCGAATGGAAGCAAACAGCAGAACTTCTGCAGGGTAAATCACCTGGACCTGCTATGCTGGCAGCTTGGGCTGCAAGGGGAGGCATCCCCAAAGCGTCCCAGAGGAGGCACTGGATACTTCAACTATGCTCACACCTTATGTTTTTTAAAGTGTTAAAGCAGTTTTTTAAAGCACTGCAAAATAAGCGTCTAGCAAAAAGGGAAATCTATAAGCTCTTGTCTAGTAAAATAATCACTGCCGGGAGCAGGGTGGCATTTTAATTTTTCAGTCTAAATGATTTTTCTACTTGGCAGTAACAGAGAATAGACAAAACTTGGCTGTTTTTCTTTTACTTTTGTAGTGGAGTTTACTTCATCTGCAGCTGAATCATCTGCAGGACAAATGGGTTCACGGGACGCTGGACATCAGACTATCATCTATAAAAATTTTGACAACATGACGTTTATGTCAAGTCAGGAAAATGGATGCTCATATACCCTATGGAGGAAAATTCAGAATTCCTCCTTCTTGAAAGCATTCATTTCTCCTGAGGTTGCACTGTGAACATCACGACATAACAATAATGTTGTTTTTGTTTTTTTTTTTTAAATGTCAGCAGCATGAAACTATGAATTTAAAAGTAGCAGGCTGATACATTAATGGAAAACACTAACTAGCTCTGCTGTCATCATAATACCCTGACAATGAAGGCAATTCTTTTTTAAGGCTTGTTACCTGGAGTTTTGTGAGTGTGAAAGCAACTCTGTTGTTTGTGATTTGGGCTTTAGTGACTCCTCCTCACTCTTCACAGATTTAGGAGCTGCTTGTAAGACTCTTTGCTTAGCTCAAAACTGTAGGAGTCCTAAAGTTAGAACTAACATGGCCGTTATTTTTAGGAGTTGCTCATAAATCAGCAAGTTATTAACGACTTTTAGCCTTACAGGGATGGTAAACTAAAATATGTAATTTCTCGATAAAATATTTTTATTGCCATCACTAAAGGTAGAAAACATCGTGAAACTGAGAATCTGAAGTCCTCTCTATGCAGAGAGAGGCCCGGGAGTAACTCCTGACTCAAACAAGCAGTTTTCCTGGGGTCGGATTAAAAAGTCACTTTCATATGTGAGAGTGGGGGATATCCAATCAGAATCTGACTTCAGTTTTGGTTCCTCTCGCATGTGCTAGCTTCAACAAATGATAGTAACAGTAACTCAGTGTTTCCCCTATTTGTACCTCCACTGCTGCAGAATTTTTTACATTCAATTTTTTTACAAGAGGTACAAACACTACGCTATCGACGCTACACATTCAATTCACACGCCTGTGAATAAAGCATATAAACGAGAATCTTTGTGCTTACCTGATAATGTCGGCACAACAATTATAATAAGCACCAGATGGATGTCAGTGGAGTAAGTAATGCTGATCATGGATTATTCATTCCCTGAAGGGAAAACAATCCTGCAACTTCATGTAAGTGGCACACAGTAATGTTACAGTAAATGCAATCATTTCTCTGCTGGCTGGCAGCAATGAGAGGGGAACAAATGGATACATTTTTTTAGAGATGCCAAGTGGTGATGAAGCAGTCAACGTGACTAATTTGCTGGTAAAGGTTTACAGTGTAATAAGGAGGTGCAGCAGGAATGGTCCTCTTTCAGGCAGCAGATAACTGGGGCACTCCTGGTATCATGCAATGAATTACAGTGAGTAAGCTTCCTTTTCAGGAGTTCTCTAGCCTAGATTGATGCTGTGTTTAATGTGTCTCAGGACATGGATCGGCAGCACCTGATGCAGGGCCCATCAAACTGTGAAACCTGAGAAAGGGTTTTCTCTGCAATAAACAGGGTAGGATACTTAAGCAAGCAATATACGGTAATTATTTGACTTTATTCAAATCTCACCTCCCATGGGCCCCACATCCACTCATGTGTTGATTAATTCTTTATTTACAGGTGAGTACTGCCCTGAGAGATTGTTTTACAGGGGGGGAAACTTTGCCACTTGAATGCACTTGAGCACCAGTGGTCCAGCAGCAAGAGTTTCCTTTTCAGAGAGCCTCAGAGCTATTCTTTCATAGCCCTCGAAAGATCAAGTGCTCTCAGGCAGGATGCCAACTGTGACACCACAAGGATTTGTTTTAGACCCACCTTGAACCTTGAGGCTTTGGGAAGGAGGGCAGGGTAGCATTGGGAGCTTAAAGAAGAGGGAGGGAGGGAATGGAGGGGAGACGGTAAAAAGTAAAGTAAAAAGTTTGGGAGGAGGCACAAACCTTTTGGAGTGTTGTAGTATTATATGATTTTACTATATCTGCGTGGTGGTTGATATATTTTTGTTCAACAAATGTCAGTTGTTTTAAAGATTATGCTTTTATGTTCAATAAATGCAGGGGAGAGAGAGGGGAGGACCTGCAGCAAATGGCTCAGGCCGGGTTTGAAGCAGGACGCTGCGATCAGGACTCAACACAAGATGTGGCATGCACCCCCGTCTGGTGAGCCACCGGGGCGCCTGAGTAAAAGTGCATTTTATTAAATCTTGGTGTGTCTGTCTATGTAAGCTAGACAGACACTTCTAATGTGCACAAATGTACTGTATGCACTTGGCCTAAAAGCCCTTCAGGTGCTGGCAGACACACAGAAACCTCCCAGCAGGACGTGCTTTGCCAGCACACGAAGCTTGTGTGCAAAAAATTTTTCTTCACCTCTACTGTTACAACTTCATCCTGGGGGAAACACTGGTAACTGTTGGCGTGTTCGCACGGCATGCAGAGGATTATATCAGAGGACAGGAACAGGTGTAACCACCATGCCATCTAAATACAGAGCTCCAGCTGGCAGCGGCTGCAGTCATGGACTTTCTCACTTCAGTTCTACTACGAGCCTCCAGAATGCAAGTTTGGAGCTCTGCAGCTGGATGGTCGATCGGTGTTACCAGAGGCATGACAATAACATTACACTACAGGAACGCCCTCCCAGCCCTGCTGGAATGGATTACTGTGGAAAATACAGCATCTAAAACTCTGTTTTATTACATTTATTGACATTTACGAAGTCTCAGATCTTGGTGGTAGTACTCAAGATAGATCTCAGTAATGATACTACTAATAAAATCCCCATTTTTAACTGGGCTTAGCATCCCTTGAGGATGTTCTTGGACTATGGACTAAAGTTTTTACTGGACTGGCTTCTGGCAGGGACTGATCCACCTAACTAAGTCCAAACAACCAGTATAATTGGTTCTACCAGTAATGTTCTCTAATAGACCCTATATCTTTGAAATTTCTGAAAATGTTACAGTTTTCATACCATAAATTCTTGGAACTTGCTTTTTGTAACTGCTCAGTGTGTTCTTTTTTTATTTTGATAAGCAATAAATTGTTTATCTTTATTTAAGTAAACTGTCATCAATATTTTTCTGTTATGTCAAGAGGAAATAAAAACCCTCTATCAAAATTCAAACTAATAATTTTTTTTTTTTTTTGTTAGGGTCAGCAGGTCCTTGCAGCAAGGTGAACCACTCCACCTACTGAATCCTGGGAAAACTCAAGAATACATTACTGCTTAGAAACAAACAATTCAATTTATACATACAATGTATACATTCTAAAGAATGTTGCTAAAAATTCGACAATCTAGTGTGGCTCACCATGTTTATGGGGTCCACTGGTCCAATGCTGTTGACGTACACAGCTGTTTCAATCACTGTTGGCCTCACTGAAACACAAGTGCAAAAACACAGCAGTTTTCATGGCAGTTTTGTGGCCATGGTGTCACCAACACTGCTGTACCACACTGAACTGGTGCGCCGACTGTATATACTTGCAAAAACTAAACTTGACATAGCCTTAATGGTTTACTAATCGAGAGCCAAACTGGTGACCCTGTTACAATACTCAGTCAAGCTGTCAGTTCATAAACCATAAAACCTAAGTCAGTTATATTATTTGCACCATTCTATGACAGTAATCCATCAGTAGTTTAGACAATACTCTTCATACCATGTCCTGGTTGTGGGAGCACTTCACATCTACCAGCCAGCTCTCAAATCAAATTTTACAGGATCATCCATAGGTGGTAATTGCATAAGGAGATTGAGTGAAATGTAGTCCTTCTATCAAAACACTGCCTTACCATCAATTGTGATTTTTGCTGTGCTGATTTTCTAAGGAAAATGCATTTAGGCTGCTTAAAGGGCCCTATTTCTGTGCACCTTGGCAAATGGTACAAAGCATGGTTAAAGGTCCAGTGTGGCGGCATACATTTGACATTTTCGCAACAAGATGTGCTGATCAGCTATCCTCGTGTCCTTCCCCTCCAGAGCAGTGTGCATCACACAACGGTGCAGTGCCATTTTCATGATGACTGATCATTAGTGAGCAAGTGAGACAGAGAGACGGAGAGAAACATAGAGCGAACAGAAGCTGACGCTGCAGACCATTTTCTCACCCTTTCTTCTCCCTTTCTTTCTTCTTGGTCAATGAAAATATGAATGAATTAATTTCAGAGAATACAAAATGATTATACTTGCTTTCCCCTTTCATCTAAATATAAATTCCAAGCTATGACTTTGATTTGACAATAGTCAATAGCTATTTACAGTCATTGAGTCTGAAAAAAGACATTGTTAGATTATGTAGAGTTATAGGAAATGCAATGAAAAATTTCCTTGCCCTGTGTCTTCAACAGTTTTCAAATTCAATCTGGTATCTTAAGAGAGAGGAAATTACTCATCCCTAACCCTCACCCCTGCTGATCCTCTCTTCATCCCTAAAAAATACAGAATATCTGACTGATCATGCTAACAATGAGAAATGAAACTTCTCCATCTAGGCTGTCAGACACACTCAATGCCATTCCTATCACCATGGTAACAGCTCTCCAATTGGTAGAACTTGATTAAAGAATTCTGGGTAATGTACCTCTGCATTTGGAGTTGGGAATAAAGCCAATCTCTTAAAAACAAAGCTGAAATCGGATAAATATTGGTTTCTGGAGGAGCATAAACTATTGTATAACAGCTTTGTGGCTGATGGTAAAATGGATCTTGAATGGTTTATGCCAATTGTCATATTCACTGTGAGGAATTTGCCTTCCGCAACTCTCCACTCTGTCACAGTGAAGACCTTCTCATTGATGCATGAAAAAAAAAGTCTGTTTAGGTGTGCCTAAACAGATGCCTTTCACTAAGTAAGTCAGCTCTCAGTCCAAATCATCACTGAAATGCCATGGTTCTTTGAGTGGATTTTATGTTTCATGGAAGGATCTATCTGATATCACTTTGTCTGTAAAACATCAACTACAGCAACTAACCAAACATGAAATGACGATCACTACTTCATTGGAATTTCAGTGCAGAGAGGAGGTTTTCCAGCGTTCCAGGAGATGCGCTATACTTGCCTCCAATGTCAGGCCGTAGTTTGTTGTCATAGCCCTGCAGCAATTTATTTAAGATCAAGGTCACATCGCTCTCATAGACCTTGGGTGATAAAACCCATGTCTTATTTATGGGGACGTCCTCATAGTCCTCTTCTTCCTGTTTGCTGGGCCCAAACGCCGCACTAGACAGAGAGAGAAGAAATAATATTGTATGGTAAAGAGAAACAGAGAGAGTATCTGTGTGTGTGTACTATATGTGCATTTGATTAAGTGTGTGTGTATGTGGACACCGGGGACTATAGGGGAGTGTTAATGGAAACATGGAGCGAGATCACAGCACTAACTGCTCCATAGATTCTGCTGCGTAGGGATATTTCCTTCCCAATTTTATGCAGCATTGTTATAGAAATCTCCAAGGACAAAAACAAGATTGTGAGGCGTTTATTTGTTTTATGCTTATTTCAGCAAGGGATTTGAAGCCAGATAGCTTTCTCCACAAACATGGAGAGCACCCAAAACTCTCATAATTACAACCTATTATATTTTATGATCGCTGTGATCAATTTTACCAAAGACAATTTCTCGAAGCCATTTTAACAACATACACTAATCATGCAATGTTTCTACACCATGCTCTTATTCTTGGAAGAGAAAGGGTTGTGCAACAAGGTGTATTTGTATTAATACAAATACTGTTTCAAGGATTTAGGGAGGCAGAATGCTTAAAGAATTATGCAAAACAGATAGGGGCTTTTAAGGTGTAATATAACGTGATATGAAATAGAGCTGTAGGCAGATTGTGGGTCTCTTTTCAGCTGCCCTGCCATGTTGTCTGAGTAGCAGGCAGTTCTGCATGGCTGAACTCGCGGTCTGTGCCAAGGTGTGATGCTGCTGTTCCCTGTTAATGAACATGGATCCAATGTTGTTAAGGGACCTGAGGACTTGGCGTTCAGCCCAGGCCGTTCGATAGCTTCTCTCTGGACGTTTCTTATTACAATGGTCACAGCCCAAACCGTGGCAAAATAACCTAGTGCAGCAGAAACAAAGCCACTCGGTGCAACTATATGGACACTGTACTAGACATCAGGGGTGGTGATAACGCAATATATCACGGTACTTCCCCTTGATACGTTTTTGATACATACCAAGTATGGCTATTTAAGGGTTCAACTTAATTTGCACAGAGCACATTTGTTCGCTAACTTTAAGTGTTTTAACTGGAACTGTTCTGCTGTGATCATACTGCAGTTGTTGTGCATATTAAAATCACTGAAAAACATGATTAAGTCCTGCACATTGAAAAATGTTTTTTTTCAATGTGCAGTTACAGATCTTCAGTTACAGATTTCGTGATGTATCACCGTTGATACAATATATCTCAGGATCGTCTGTATCCTGATACCACTGTTATTGTGGGAAAATATTGCGATAGTATTGTATCATAAGATTGCCTGTGATTTCCACCCCTACTTGACAACTTAATTTTGTTTATCTGAACCCTATCATTTCAGAATGGCTGGTCCACTGAATGGGAATTATGGTCAAAAAGCAATGAAAAAAGCATTTTAGCCTTAACATTATGCTGTCAGAGGCTATTAAGTATGAAATAAATAAATACATAAATAAATACAAAAAAGGCCTAAATAAACACTACAATTTGATCTGTTGACAGAGCAACAAGTTACATTTCTTGCTGTGTGCCCCAGCTAGCTAACTCACAAATGGTTTGTCCATTTGTCATGTCTCTGCAAAGAAGTTGAAATTTCTCCTCTTTTGAGAAAATCCTTTTAATGACTGAGGGGAAATGCAGTGGGAGACTGACAGGCAGGTTGGGGCAGTGACAGTGGTTATGTGGTCATTGTACCAGACCATTGTGGTGAAGAAGGAGCTGAGCCAGAAGACGAGGCTCTTCATTTACTGGTTGATATCTGTTCCAGCCCTCGCTTAGGGTTAAAAGCTCTGGGTAGTGGCTGAAAGAATGAGATCTTTTGCAGGGTGGCCGGGTGCACCCTTAGGGATAGGGTGAGGAGCTTGGACATCTGTGAGGAGCTCGGAGTAGAGCCGCTGCTTCTCCTCATTGAAAGGAGCCAGCTTAGGTGTTTCAGGCATCTAGTCAGGATGCCTTCTGGTCGCCTCCTAGTGGAGGTGTTCTGGACACGTCCACCTGGAGGAGACCCCAGGGCAGATGCCAGACAACCTGGAATTATGTATCCTGGCTGGGCTGGGAACACCTTGGGATCCCCCAGGAGAAGCTGGTGGATGTGGCCCTGGAAAGGATCGTCTGGGCTGCTGCCACAACAACCCAGTCAATGAAATAAAATGAAAATGAAATGAATGAAATGAAACGAAATGAAAGCACAATCCAAATAGACCTTGAGTTTCACTGAAAGGCCAAGAAAGTGTCCAGCAGCTTTGCAAAGCTTCATCATAATTATGGAACTGCCGTACTCATGGTATAAGTCAAGGCTTTTGGCCAGAGGCTCTCTGATGTAGATTTGGGAGGTGACAGGGTGAACCTAGCTCTCTAAAAAGATGGGAAAGCCTTGTAAAGGTCTTAGCACTGACCTGTCTTCTGTAACGGTCAGCTGTATGATAAATAACAATTATTTTGGCAGGGTGGGCATGCCTTCACTTTTGCTTTCTCCTTCTTTGTCTGCATGATGGCTATCCAACAGTGGCTTTTCTTGGGATCCATCTACTGATCTACTCCTCACTCAGTGTATGTTTAGGACGCTTGATAACTAACTTGTCCTACTTGTCCTACTTTGAGAGGTGACCATGTTTAGTCCTAAGAACACTTTAAGCACTATTCCTATGAATAATTCTGTGAGCTTTAATAACAGATATCGGTCCTTCTTAGCAGTCCTCTAAGAAGTTCTTCATGTATCAAGAACATTCTTAACAAATGTGAAGATCCAGATTTCACACTGGGAAGGCTTATGTCATGGTCTTGTGGGCGCACATAAAGGCCAAGCTGTCAGTTGCATGCCATAAATATACATGAGTCAAGAAACTGAAAGTAGGAAAAGTCAGAGGCATATTTTGAAAGTTCAGCTCTCTCACTTATGTAATTCAAAAACAGCTGTCCAACTGGCCAAGGCTTTGACTTTTTACTGTTGTAACACACTTTTAGAACATATGGTAATTTATATCAAACTTTTCTGGTATATTCCTTTTAGTATATTCTCTGATAAGATGAAGACAGTTCCCGACATGAACATCTCTCTGGACCTGTACATTCCATCACTATTCATGATATGTCTTGTATTTGCGGGCTTTTGTTTAGCACAGCGCTGAATTCTGGTTTCTGGATTCTGATTCTTTAATTATCATGGTTCTCCTTGCTTACATTCCCTCTTGTTGTTACACAGAGATTCAGATATCAGATTTCTCCAGCTTGCCTAGGGAACTGATTGAACATCATCCATGCTATCTACAAAATCACATTTCTGCCAATCTTTTCCCAAAGCCACCAGTCATATTTTAGAACTCCGATATCATTTTTCTTACAGTTTTTACAGCCGTTGGTTTCCATTCATTCCACTACAATATGAAAATGAACTTTCAGAGGCTTCAAACTTTCTTCACACCAGTATTCCATCACCGTAATAAAGTCCTCCACATTCAATTTCCTAAAAGCAGCAGCACTGTTGTGTTTTGATGACTTGAAATTGGGGTGGAGTGAAACGCTCTCTCCGCCAGGGAAAATAGTCCCCAGGGAAACATTTGCTTTACACAGACAATTACCTGTTCTGTGGTCTGTGAATGTTGACAACTTTGTTAACCACAAATGCAAAACATTATAAAGTGTAAGTTTCAACCAAAAATTCCTATTTGAAAATTGATGGATCATGATCATGTGTCGTGAAAGCTTTGGTACCACAGATTTGCAAAATGGTTTGTTGAAAAGGGGGGAAAAAACAAATGTAAATTGTTGTAAAGGGGCCACAACATTCAAAATCACTGCTATGGTCCTTTAAGACTGTTTTTTCCCCTTAAGGTATCAACATTCTGATTTTTTTTTTTTTTTTTTTCTTAAAGGCAGTTTTGTTATGCCTTCGCAGTATCCAGTATTACAACATGATTGAATAAAGTGGACAGTCAGTGAATAGGCACCCTCTAGCCCTCATCTCCAGATTCTTCAGCTGTAACAGTAGGCCTGCACAATTCATATCTCATATCTCTGCCTGTATCACACTATTTGGGAAACAGCAGTTTTTACTGACGTAGAGATAGGTGAGTCAGTGATATATAACTTATGAGGATGAAGATCATCCATCATCCACCCTTCAGGATTATCGCTCAACAAACTAATGTTGCCTTGAGAGAGATTCAGGCTCTCCTATTTATTATTTATTTATTAATGTATTATCATGACAGTATTTCTGATTTAGGATATGGCAAACACCATGAAAACAAACATTTGCCCTACATTTGGCCTACTTCGCAAAGTTAACTGCAGATGTTTGGCTTAAAACTGTAATGCCAAAATGAAGTCACCGTTCTGTTTAGGCGACTGAAATCACTTTTCATGAAATCAAACGGTGTGACCCGTAAACTGATGCAGACACATTGCTCAAGGTTGATTTCAGGGACACACGGGATCAGTAACATTATCCCCCCACCCCCTTCCCCCAACGGCTCTTCCTTTCCACTCAAGAGCCTCAAGCTACCTGTTAAAATTAAATACTGCAAAATTAAATAATAGCACACAGCGTATGGAAGTGATTTATTCCTGTTCAGGGCAATGCAAAGCACACACAAAGACATCGTGGAGGCAGCAACATCTGCACCCATTCATTCTCAGTACAAACCAGCGGAAGACTGAGCCGCCTTTCAGCATCATGGAGATGCTTTTCTCGCTCATTCACATCAATGAACTTACCACAGTCCAAGGAGAGCGAGCAGCAGCCACGGATTCATCGCCTTGCTTTTGCCATGCTGCTGCAGAGCTCTCGCCACGATCGCAAACATCTCCCGGTTCATTGTTTTCCTGGGACGGGAAGAAAAAAATCACCTCAACGGTGTCGGTGATCTCCAGGCGCGAATAAAGAGAGAAATCCTCGCTGTGGTACAAGTGAAGGCGCGGCGATGGTTAATTGTGCCAGTGGTTGAATGTGAGCGATGCATACATTATGTTTGTGGAGGAAGAGGATGGTGGGAGATGAGAGGCTGCCTGGGCAACAGCCTGCAAGCCGCTGACTGTGCTCTAGTGGCTCTGCAGTGCCGCAAACTAACGAGCTTTTTAGCACTGACAGCCACTGCTCAGCTACTGGCTCCAAATGGTTTTTATTTTTTTATTTTATTTTTCTTATTTAATTTTTAATCTATTTTTTTTAAAATATGTTTTATTTGTTATTCGATCATTTTAAACCATGGTTTCACGGTGGCTGTGATAGATGATCACCACTGATGTTTTCACCTCTATTCTTTCAGAGCCCCTTGTCCCTCCAGCAGCATCCCGTTTGGTTTCCATAGCTGCACACAATCCCACCGGGAGCTGATCATGCATTAACCAAAAAAAAAAAAAAAAAAAAAAAAAAAACCTCTGCCTAGGCTACTTATCTCAGAATTCCGATTATTGCAATTGTAATGGGATTTTTATTTCTATTTCTATTTTATTTTATATTAATTTATTCTATTTTATATATGATACATGTTGAAAATCTGAATTAATGAGATAATTATCTCAAAAATCATGTTGTTGTTGACAATGTTGCCATTTTCTGAATTAATTCTGAAAGAAGATGTCATGAAAACAAAACCCAGCGGTTTTTTCTGAATAAACTAATTATCAGAGAATTCTGAGAAAAGTTGTAATGGGATTTCTTTATTTCATTTTTTTAAATTTTATGTGTTTAAGTGTTTATTTTATGTGTTTATTTAAATCCCCCTGCTTTTCTGAATTAATGAGATTTCGAATTCGAAGACAATTATCTCATTGATTGAAAACATCCAACAAATAAATAAACTAATTAAAATTAAAATAAAATTTAAAAAAAATCCCATGACAGTTTTTCTCAGTATTCTGAGATAAGTAGCCTATCACGTGACTTCTTTTTTTACTAAACTGAATGCATACAAATCATTTTCCCGATGAAAATCTGTTTTTTTTTTTTTTTTTTTTTTCTGAAATAATAAAATAATTATTGCAGAATTCTCATTGATCCAGAAAACAGGCAGATTTTGTTTTTCATGAAAACATTTTCTCAGAATTCTCCGAACCTTGCATCAACCTTGTGACTAGCAGCAAATAAAGCACAACAATACCTGAGGTTAAAGAAAGATCAGTTTATTTACCAAAAAAGGCATAATGCAACCCACATTATGGGAGTCTGGAGGTCTGGCCAGAAAGAATAAAAGGCTCAACGAAGCATTTAAAAAAGTTCTTTAAAGTTCTGGTTCTTTCTGAACCAGGTGGGTCCACGAAGAACTCTCTTAAAAATGCTTCTTTAAAGAACCATTTATGGTTCCTAAAGGAACCACTTTTTTGATGGTTCTTTGAGGCATTTTTGGGTGTTCTTTGAGGAACCATCTACAGAAATGGTTCTTTAAAGAACCTCTAGCTAAAAGGTTCTTTGTGGAACCAAAAATGTCTCTTCCATGGCATCACTCAGTTGGGTCCAGGTTCAGTTAGCACCTTTATTTTTCTGTGTGTACTGTATCACAAAACTTAAAAACATGACATTTCTAGGTATTCTTGGTCTGAAGAAACATAAAATGCCAACTTTTTTTTTCTGTCGACTTGGCTGTTTTTAAAAAGGCTATTAAAAAGGACAGAAAAATTGTTAATCACTGGTCTTTGTGTGACTCAATGGTTAAGTATTAAAAGGATACGTCTGGTGCATTTTTTAAATATATATTTGTTATTGTCAGTATGGCCTATGAAAAGTGTACATATTTGTTTCTCTTATGAATAAGTATCAACCCACCCACCACCAGTTAGTTGACATCATACGTTTATGGGAAAAACTACAATGCTCCTGTTCATTTCAAAATTAGGGCTTTTATATGATCTTTAGCCTTTAATGTTAGTGAACAATATTCTAGCCTAGAGAGAATGTGAAGTTCTGTCATACCTCCTCGCATGTTGAGCCGCAGGCGCCATCTTCTGAGGATCACATATGTAAATAAACCCCGTCTCTGTTATCCTTCCTGTTTTGTTTGGCTGAAAACTGTCAAACTCCACACGGTAAGGCAGTACTGCTGAATGAAAGACTGCCAGCAAATCACACAATCGAATTGGGGAAAAAATTCAATACATTTTTTTTTTTTATTTCCTAAGTGGAAAAAACTGAGGGCCACATGTGGAGGAGAAAGAACGGGTTAAGGGTTAACCTTTATTGATTCCTGCTGGGAAATTCTGTCTCTGCATTTTGACCCATCCTAACTATCAGGGGCACTGACAGGAGAATGAACCTAACATACATGTTTTTTTTTTGTTTGTTTGTTTTGTTTTGTTTTTTTGATGGTGGAGGAAAGTGGAGCACAAAGAGGAAACCCAGGCAAACATGGGTAGAACATGCAAACTTCCAGAGAAAGGCCCTGCCCCAACCAGAATAAACGAAAGGAAAATCAAGAAGGACCTTACCAGGAAAAACTACATTTAAGCATGAAAAATAAAGATATATGGGCCAGAGATAAACTGAGGGTGATAAATGATATAGATCCTTATCAGTTAGAAGCTCATAAGCTAACAAAACGACGTGGGCTGGTATGGGTGACAGTTTTCATTTGAACATTTGAACATTAACATTTGGACATTAACTATGACCTGAAGACATTAAAGCTACTTTTTTTTTTTGGCTCTGCTCTGCAAGGGCACTGATGTAGTTCTTTTACCGGCAACACAGGCTTCAAAGACAGTCACCTTACCTTTGTGAGTACAACTATGCTGTCGGCAGCTCTCCAGCTTGTTTGCAGATCTTGCATCCATCCACTATTCTGTGCTTCCAATGAATTATAATTTCTGAACTCAGGCAAACACTTAATCCAAACCTTGTGTAGTTCACAGTGTCCAGATGGTAGTTCATCAGTAATTCAGTCTTGAGCTGCCAACTCATAAGGCTCTATATCATTTATCACCCACATTTTCTCTATATATCTTTGTTTTGCGATGAAATATAGTTTTTCCTGGTAGGGTCCTTTTTCCATTTTCTTTTTGTTTACCCATTTCGTCCCCTCTTGATCATATGTAAGCCATTCAACTTTTTTCTTTCCATGAAAGTGACAGGTGCTAGGTAACGGGTAGTAAACAAACTTAAGACTTTCCTCAGAAGTTGGCGGACACGACCCAGTGCATCGAAGCATGACATAATGTTCACATTCTCTATTGGCAAACTTATTTGTCATCATAGGCTACCTAGTTAGCACGCTAATGTGCTAACCCTGCAGTAGCTCATGTAGCTCAGGTTTTGGTAGGTAAAGACATGCAGTTAAGGATTTTGTTCACAAAATCCTTAACTGCATGTAGCTGCTAAGGAATTTAGAAAGATGCACAGGAGCAGCACAGTGATGATGTCACAGGGATCAACATCCCACACTGGTGGGATGTTGTTCCCAGACCATGTCCTACTTGGCTAAATCATGTGTCGTGACATTTTGCTCTTCCACCAAGGGGATGTTGTAGAGCTTGTGTAGTTTTGACTCTGAGATAAGATTTGTGTTTACAATGGATGCTCCTGCACACTCAGACCCTTGTAGTTTCATATCTGTTTAAACAATTTTGGTATATATTTAAAGAAAGGAATGCAAATAAGATCAGAGGTGAAATGTGAAATTTTGCTAGAGAGAATTACATTGGACCTCATTTATCAACCAACGTACAGACATTTTTTTTTTTCCTAGTTCCTTTGTACCGGTGTTTGAAAACATCAAATGAAAATCAGCCTTTTCAGGAACTCAACTTGTTCAGGCATGTGAAGGAAATTTGCAGAAACCTGAAAGCACTTGTAAACCATGTGTGAACTTTAGAGCTCATGTTTTATAATGGAGTATTATATTTATTTCTAATCGAGACACTATCAGTAAAATGAAGCATCCAGTTAAAATAAGATTTAGCATCATTATAAAAGCATAATGATAAAGCATTTTAACATTTATATAGTTATATCTTGCAATCAGATTGCTCCTCTTTGTTGGTGATAATCCAAATTAAGTGGCTGTCCTCCTCTGGAGAAACCTCACCAATAATTGTGCCACTGTTTTTCTTCCACTGGATCCCCTCACGGCTGCATTCTGTCCCCTTTTTTATTTGTCCTTTACACTAATGAATGTCAGAACCATCAAACATCTCGTTATATCCTTAAGTATGTGGATGACACCTTTCTTCAGATAGATGTGGCCAACACCCAAGAGATGTTTGCTGACTTCTAGAAGCCCTGCCCTCCTGCACCCTTTGTGATTAAAGGGGAGCCAGTGACAGCGGTGCAGCAGTATAAATATCTGGGCACTGTCCTGGATGACAGTCTGAAAGTTGATGCAAACACTGATGGCCTCTGTAAAAAGGTGAATCAGCATCTGTTCTTTTTAAGGAAGCTACAGAGTTTTAATGCAGACAAGACGCTGATGAAAATGTTTTAGTCTGCTTTTATTGAATCTGTACTCTCATTTACTAACATTTGTTGGTTCAGACATCTCAGTCTTAAAAACAGAAACAAACTGTCAGGCTGTGCTTTCTAGTGTTATTATGAGGAGAGGCTCATCTCTAAGGCCCGGTCCATATGGCTGACTCTCTTCAGCCTCTGCATGCTGAGCTCCAGCTGCTTCCTTCAGGGTGAAGCTTTAGTCTTCCTAAATGCAGCAGCACCAAGAGGTAGAGACTATCCTTAGTCCCGTCTGCACTTGCTGCTGTTAATAATCCTCGATGTCAGGTCTGTTTTTGATCTCTGGATCTTCCAGCAACTGATATCTAGGTCCAGTGTTGTGTACTGTATAAGTTATCATCATGTGTATGCTGTATTTTTACCACTGGCTGTAACCCAAATTGCCCCACGGGGACATTAAAGTTTTACCTTACCTTATGGGCTCATCTGTTCTGGAGATGGTGCCAGATATACATTGCCCTCCTCCCATGATGTTGATGTTTTACCTAAATATTGACAACCTTTTTATTTTACATTATTTAATTTTCTTTTTATTATTATTATTATTATTTTTTTTTTTTCAAGCTTCAGATCAAACCATTTTGTTTTTTACCTCTTGGACAGCAGATGAAATGCAATTGACTTGCAGATATTTTCAACCAAATTTTTAAAAAATTTTGTTTAGCACAAGCGACACTACTTCTGCTACAAAAGAGTATGTTTTAGCTGAACTGCTGAACTTACTAATTATCAATTGCACCTCTACCTCACAGAAATTCTTTTCCTCCGCCACTGCTGAGGTGGGGAAATTATGGTAATGGTTGATAATTAAGGTCGCGGGCATGCACCTCCAATTTACGAGTGATTGGCATTCATCAACATACACACGGGGGTAGGAAGGAAATGCCACAGCTCTGAACATTTGGAAGTCTTTAGTTTGTACACATATGAGGACATGTACACAAACACTTACAAACATACTGATAAATGAGGCCCAATGTCACTGAGAGTGACTGACACGTGCAAACTGAGGATACACCTGATATGATTGCTTTCACGGGCAAAAGAGCTGCTGATTCTTCACAGAGCATTTTCTTATTTGCCTGTTGCTCATTGTCAAGGTGGCTGAAGTCTAAAGGAGGCTGCCAGACAGATAGATTGGTGTCTCCTGGCAGTGCTGGAAAAACACTGTTGGCTGTTGCTGTGGACTTGGCTTTTACAAATGAGCCTCTCATTTACCTTTGCCACAGGGTGGAGTGTTCCAAGGGCTGTTTGCTGTGGCAGAGTGACACCATGTTTTATGTTTGTTTTTTTGTTGTTTGTTTGTTTGTTTGTTTGTTTTTCCCATATGCACAGCAACTTAGGGGTTCCTCAGATTCTGGATTTGCAATTGTCCTCCAATATCCAGAGGGCATCTCAGAGTCCAAAGTATGCCCGCTACAAAGAGGTAAAAGCGGAGGCAGTGCTGTAGACAGTGTTGGTCTGTGAGGTCATTAAATACATCATGACAGGAAGACGGACAATTTTTTTCTCTATTATCATTTTTTTAAAATTTCTTCTTCGTGTCTCCCTCATAGACCAGTCTCCCTTGAACTATCGGCTACACTGCACCACGATTTCCAGTGGTACTGCTCCATTTTGTTCGTATTTGTAAGCTTCCTGAAAATGTGCACAAATATGGACAAAATTAATTCAGAGTATTGACAGAAGGTGCCGTTTGTATCCGTATACATACTTAATGTTGAGCATAAATGAGCCTTTACCCTGCTGGAATGGCAATGTCATATGCACTGGTTCATAAGTGCCCCTGCTGCACGTTAGGCTGTGGCTCTCAAGGAGCTCTGCCTTCTCCACAGGTTTGGACAGGCTGTCATAGAAAAGGTAACCAGATAGATAGATCCTGTTAGCTTAGCATGATGACTTGAAATCTATGGCAGTCGTTAGCCTGGCACTGTCAAAGTGAAAACCAGACCTTACAGCGACTTTTAAGCTGTCTTATTTACTCAGTGTATTGTGGATTTGAAATGCAGGTCTTGGATTTGAAATCCATGTCTTGTCTTCTTCACTGAACACATTTATCCTTACATCTATCGCTGTGATGCACGCACTGATGAAGGTAGAGGAAGATCCACCAAAAGGCTTCTCAGTGGTGCGGTTCATTTGGCACAGCCATAATGTAACAATCAGTCCTTTTCCCAAAGCCTAGTTATCAAAAGTGTCCAGAATACTGCTGTGTAAAGATAAAATACTAAATTCAATAAAACAATAAAAAAGTCAATAAAAAAAAGTTATGGTTCCACTAAACATTTATTAAATCAACTATGTCAACTTCCCACTTAATTCAACTTTGAATGTCCCTTTAAATGTTCATATGCAGCTCAAATGTCCAAGGGAAACACAAAATTCCTTTTACATCAAAATTCACTGGTACAAAAAATCCCCTTTCAAAATTCAAAAATGGAACTGAAATACATCAATGCAATGCAAAAATGAAAACTAACAAATATCTTGGTCTCACTGGCAGGTAATCAGGAAAGGAAGAGAATGTCCATCCGGATGCTGTAACTGCAGTTTTTGCTCTAGATTTGTAGCATTTTCTTTCGGTTATGACTTAACTCTACAAACCAAGATGTTAGTATTTTACCTTAACAGGTATCAAACGAATCTTTTCCCCCTGCTCCCTGGTTTTTCACTCCCCGCCCCCAGGCATTTCCTCCAATTTGATCCTTCAGCTCCTTTGCTCTCCAGCTCCACCCGTCATGGGAACCACCAATAGGCATTGATATGACTATATGACCACTGGGTATTTAATCATTATGGGCCATGATATGATATGAAAGATACTCAAGGCAGATCTAACCCTGCAGGGCTTTAACAATTCAGATCAACCATTTAAACATGTGCTGTCATGCTGGTGGTGATGGTATGATAGGGTTTCACTTTCCTATTATCTGTTTTATTTAGAAGACACCGGTGCATCTGTTCTGGTTGTATCTGTGGCAGTTGCTTCAGTGTTTCAGCCATGCTTGTGAGTTTCTCCACTCACTCTGTTACTGTCATGATATATGGCTGGACAAAACCAACAAGTTTCAAAGTGCTGGCAGCCCTTACCATCAAAAGGTCTCTTTTTTGTGATGATTGCTGATGTACTTGAGTTTTAGTGGTAATTATGTGTCCCTTTGAAGAAACAATCTGAATGATCCGAAATTGCCCACCAACCTAACCTACATAATGTTGGACTTATGAAACAAACAAACAATAAAACAACAAACAAACTCACTTTCCTGACCCAGTTTGGCAGGTCCCTGATGGACCAACTAAGCTATACCAGTCCTGCAGTTGTCCTGGGCCACTGGGCCATCCTTGTTTTGCACCCAAACATAGCCAATTTCTCACCTGCCTGTTTCTTTTTGCCATTTTGGCCCCTCGTTCACAATGCTGTTAGTGTTGCTTGCATTCCAGCTGTTCACAGCAGGATCTGCTTCTGACCTCCTTGCCCTACATTGGTCTGCTGTTTTGCAGTATGAGTCTTGCACACTGCAGTGAAACACATTACAAAACATTACAAGAAAACCCCAAGGAAAGTAGCTACTATGCTAAACAATCACCAGTTACTGGCAGCTATTTGGAGGGGTGGAGAGGGTAGATGACAGGTCAACAAGGGGGATACATTTTGGTCATTTTGCAAGCGGGATAACAAGGGGGATGGAACAACCCCCACCCACCCGCTCCCCTTCATTTGAAAAACCTCCACACTGACAATGTCTTTGGTGTGAGCTCAAGATGAGCTTTCACCACGGTGGAGATGAGCTCAACTCTCATTTGTTTATAGCAATTATACCAAAGAATCCCAATTAATTTTACAATGATATACTGCTATGTTTATGGGTAGCGCCTTTAACAATTGCTTTCCTGTTGTTGTTTTTCTTTTCTGCCCATTCATGGTTTAAGAACTCTCATTTGCTCTTTTTCCAATTAGAAATAGGCTAGCATGTTTTTTTTTAAACTGATCTTGAAGGACCATACAAATGATTTTGCATCCATAGTGTAATGTCTATAAAATGTGTATGTTAGAGCTCCAACATAATTTTTCCTACCTTTTCTCCAGTCATTGTTTTCCATTCATTCCACTACAATATGAAAATGAACTTTCAGAGACTTCAAACTTTGTCCACACCAGTATTCCATCACCTTAATAAAGTCATCCACATCCATTTTCATAAAAGCAGCAGCACTTTTGTGTTTTGATGACTGGAAATTGGACTGAATGAAATGGTCCCTATGCTGGAAAACAGGAAAACATTTTGTTTACAAGGCCAATCGTCAGTTCTGTGGTTTGTGAATGGTGACAACTTCATTATCCACAAAAGAAGAACAATATAAGTTGGGTGTTTCAACCAAAAAGTCAAATTTGAAAATCATGGGATTTTGATTATGCCTTGTGAAATCTTTAGCACCACCATATGATTTACAAAATGGGTTGTTGTTGTGTAAAATAATATTAAAAATCACTGTTATGGTCTTTTAACTTCCAGAATTCAAAAGGTTTGGCCTTGGTTCTCTGGGACCTGCGTGTCAGCACTGTAATCTCTATTGAACCCTACAGCCCTATGAGTCTGCCCTCACCTTACTTTGCCGTTTAGCCTGTGTAACAGGGTTGAGATCTAGCTCCCCTGACATGTGCTGACTGCGGCGGGCTGACTGGCCGAAGCTGCAGCAGGGGAGGGGGGCGGGGGTGAGGGCTGCTCTGATGAGAACTGCGATGACTGTGGACAGCTCTGGCCTCTGGCCATGGACGGGCCCTCAGAAGGCTACTCCACCTTAGAGATCAAGTCTTCCCTTAAGGACAGACCGACTTGTGTGTGTGTGTGCGTGTTATTAACTGATCTGAGCTGTACTGACAGCTGAAGTAATGGTGTGCTTATGTGATGAGGTTTTGTGTGTATGTGTACACGTGTGTGTGCATGAGTGTGTTCTTGTATGAAAAAAAAAAAAAAACACAACATTAAAACAATATATATCATATTTACAATGCTTGCCACAGCTTCCATGGAGCTGCAGCATTCTTCATTTCATTGCACATGAACTACACATGAAGTTGGCACTTCTTTAGTCATTTCTTCATTTCTTTGCACATGAATCACACTGGATCCTGCACCTGAGCTGTAGAAGGACTAACACCACCTAGACTACTCTGCCTTCATCTATTCATTGTAATATCAATCATGCATTGGAAGGTAGTTTAAGTTGTTTCACTTTTCAATACAGTATTTGTTCAAAAGGCTGGTAGAATTTAGTTATTAAATGGCAAATTTAAACAATATTACATGATACTCTCACATACATCTTGACTTGGTGTCTATTTTCCATAGTTCATGTCTTAGACATTTCTGGTGGGATGACGTCAAATGGAAATGGCAGATAACAGCCATTCTAATAGCCAGCAGTGAGAGGGATAAGTCTGTAGATTAAAGGCGAGCAGAAGGTAAAGTGCAGACAGAAAAGTAAATGTGCTGATGGACTGTGGATGCCTTGCTGGGACTTGATTATAGCCATTTCAGCAACACATGCTTTTCTTCAGTAGCTCTACTCACAGCAATGCTGTAGATCTAAGCAGTGTTAGGATTTGGACGCCACATGTCCTGCTGACTCGTGTGGATGGGTATTGGTATGTGTGTGTGTGTGTGTGTGTTTGTGTGTGGGTGTGTTTGTGTGTGTGAGGCAAGAAGGGCAGAGGGGTGATGTATTGAAATAATTCTAACAATTAGATCTTGCTGCCACTTGGGTCTGTAAAATGCCAAGTTGTCCAGCTCGATATTAACTAAATGAGCACAAAGTTTTTTGGCATTTTTGCACTGTCTTTTGGAAGAGACACTGTGCATAATGAAAAATTTCTCAGTATAACCTCCTCCATCCATCCATCCCCTGCCCCAATCATTGTGACTGCCCAAACTAAGCAAATTACTGTGTACAACTATAGAATCTCACACTACACTTCCACTACATGTACCCATGATGCTTTTTTATCTTATTGATTCACTCACACTAAACCTGGTACAAAATGATTCTTAAGAAGAGACAGTTTAACATTTTCTGCTTTGTTTAGTGCTTTAGTCCCACAGGTTACCCACCATTTGTGGTCAGGGGGTTAGATAACTGTAGCAGGCTACACCCTCAGGCATGAAGACAGTGTAACAGTATGGGAACAGTGAGTCATAAAGGTAGAGTCAGCATCTGCCAGTATCATTCAAATCACATTTAAAGTCAATGCCTTACTTCATGGGACATGACGTTATTTGGGTTTACAGCATTAGTCATATTATACAACTTAAATTCAGATTTATACATTTCTCTACACATCACTACACTGAAAAGCAGTGGTTTGCAGTAAATTTGCTGACATGGATAACGTGGTCACACATTGGAGCATGCTCTGTCTACGCTATGGTGGATTGCACCCTTCAAGGATCACCACTAGTGACTGGGAGGATGGCATGAGAAAGTGGACAGAAATAACATATGGGGATATATTCAATTTTGTGCTGGCCCTTTGAGTAGACGGTGCCACTATGAAAAACTGTAAGAGCACTGAAGCCTTCCAGTACCTTCCGGAGGTCCGCGTAACACTCCAACAAGTAAAAGAGCTGGTGCTTGTGAAGGGCCATTCAGTCCAGCAGTCCAGTGCACTGGGCCTAGGTGCTGGAGGCAAGCCTGGAGCAGCAGAGACAGCAGAGGGCACTTGCATCGTTGACCTGGGGAAGTCATGGAGCCATGCAGCTTCAATTTTGAGGTCAATTATGTGATTAGCAGTTTTCGAAAATTTTGTTTTCTTTGTCTTGTCTGATAAGAGAATAGAATTTTACAGGAAGACTACTGAACAATGGGATGTATCATACTAAGATAAACAGATCCTCCGCACACTGACGCAGACTTACTTAAACACTTTATTTAGAGGGAACAACGCGTTTTGCCTCAGCGTTTTCAGGTTCACCTCAAGTCTGACCTGATCATTTCCTGGTGTGTTTTTTTTAAAATGCTTATTGGTCACCTGACCAATCTCACTCTTAAAGCCCGACTCAGGCAGAGAACACATCACAGTGTCCCATGGAAAATACAAGGTATAATACAATATTCTGGAGCACCAAGCAAGAAGCAGAAAAATACTGACCATATTATAAAGTTTCACAACATAGAAAAATATTTACATATAGACCATCAATGATATATTCGGCAAGGAAAAAGAATAGAAATATTAGAGAGTACTAGAAAGCACTATATCTGCTAGAGACCCCATATTTAGAAATACAGTACACATCTCTCATCTAGAACAAAAATATGACAAGAATAAAGTATATTCCACAAATTTATCCCTTAAAGAAAACAAGTCAAGTCGTGTGAATCATTCATACCGAACGGTTAGACAGTAGACAGTTCATTGATCCAAAAAGCTTCCCTTCTCAGGAGCCGTTTGATAATGTTCCCCCCTCTTGGATTATTCAATAGACTTTCGATTCCATTGAATCTGAGAGAAGCTGCAGAACCATGACAATGGGATGTATCATATTAAGTTGTTGCAGCTACTTCAATTTTAATAGCCTCTAACAAAACTGTGTGATGATGTACAGTTAATACCATTTGTATATTAAAATAATGTTCATATTAAAACAATAGAGTAAAGTTTAACTTGTCAGTAATGCTAACACAAGAAAGAATCACAGACAATCTGTTTGTACTGATTCAAAACTCCTATTGGCAGAGGAACAAGCTTAAGCACACAGTATGGAGTCGAGGTAAGTGAGTTACATCAGACCTCTACATCAAAACATGATATATCAATATGAAAGGAGTCCATGCACTAAGACTGCCTTGCAACACACCATGTTTAGTCGTTGCTCACTAGGATCAAGCTGAACACTCCATAAGTAATTATTAAAAGTGATGTACTGCAGTGAAACCTTTGTCCACAGAATCCTTTTTAACTGACATGCCTCATGCAACTCTTTTTCCACTTGCAATAAGATTTACTTAACTTTACATGATTTGTAAACAAAGCAATTTCAGCTCTTGCACTCATTCTGGATCATCTGTAATATTCAGTAAGATCTTTTGAGTTGTCCCTTTCCTAATGATAGTACAGGTTGCACAGGTTCGGAGTCCATTTCTCCAGCCACACAGAAAAAGGCTGGAGCTGTCACACAAAGTACAAGGGGTCCATCACATTCCATACTTTTTCCATATTTTTCCAGACTTCTCCGTATATTTTTTTCGGGCTAAATCAGCAAGCTAAATGTTTATCAGGCCTGTAAATTATACTAATACCTTTACAGTTTGTTTTGTTGCAAAATCATTGCGGGCGGCAGGCGATGATTCGATACGATGAGAAATGATGATATGCCTGGTGCAGATGTCGCTTTTAAAATCTCCATGAGTTTTTTTGCCTTCTGTGGGACTGTGAATCGCTGCCTCAGCCATGCTTGATATAACAAATGATTTACCACATAACATACACACAGATTTTGTATTGGATTTTGGTCCTTCGCTATCCATTTTGAATATGGGGATGCATTAGCCACGTGTTTGAACATATACAAATAGAGCAGCCACTCTATTTTTTTTTATTTGATGAGTGCACCTCTGAAGTGAAGATGTCAAATGCTGGTTATCATCACTGATTCTCATTAGTGAGTCATTTGCTGGCTGTGTACAGATCAGTGTGTAGCTTTTTGCAGGCGTCCATATGGAATGCATTCATCATGGAGGCGGGAAGTTCAAACTCGGAAGTCGGAACAGTTGGATGTTCTGAACCGTCAGAACATGCGACAGCCAATGGAAAGCTCCATAAGTCTCCATTGGTCTGGCTGCTTGTTAAATACCAGGAAACAAAAGCAGATAGCATGAACCTATTTGAATCTGGTTGTGTACAGTTTATTAAAAATAGTGGAATGTAATTTTCACAGTAAGACAGAAAATATGAGTAATGAGTTATTCTGGGAACAAAGTGTGACAATATTATCCTGTGACAATGTGCTATAGTAAATAATTACTTACAGTGGTTTTATGCCATGTTTCACCATACATCTTCAATGCACAACACAGTAACAAACCCCACTAGGCGAAACCAAGTTTTACAAACAAAACTGCAGCATGGTGCTTCTGCCCCAGCTGAGAACAGACAGAAAAGGAGACAAAGTGCTGTGACTGATGAAAAATCTCTCACAAGTTTCTAATGGTAGTCATATAGAATTGAGAATCAGCAAAAACCTCATCACACTCAGCACCTTTTCCTTGTCTTAAGAAGAAACAAGGACCAGGATCAAATAGTGCAAGCATGAAAAGACACTGATTTCTAAGACCAATTGTTATCTCAGAAACCAATGCTCGATTTAGCTCAACAAAATGAGAGTCCTCTGTAGGAAGTACATTTGATTAGATTCCATTTTTAAACCATACCTTATTAAGTACATTATATTTCAGTTTGAGAAGTCTATTTCAATTATTACAGAGTAGGAAATTCAATGTCTTTCATGTAAGATCATATTCTTTGACTACCTATGGCTCCATGGTGCACACTTATTCCCCTCCATAGTTATAAATGTCTACCTGCAAAAACCGTTGAGATTAAATACATTTTTATAAGTAAGCCTACCCCAGATGTCTTTACACAATGTCCACTTCTTAAGTGCACGTAGGTTGTGGCTCTTTAGTAAGAAGGTCCTTTGCTCCAGCTACGTTGCATATAAAAAGCTACAGGCTACAGGAAAAATGTTCATTTAAATACACATTGAAACTTGACCCTTGCTTAACATGTCATTCACACCACAGACACTGTCGAACATGTCCAGTACAAACCTTTTTCACAGTGTCGTTGGGGAAAAGCCAGCCTACTGTAAGGGCGCTTTCACACCTAATGGTCAGTTTCTGAGGTTGGATTCAGGGGTGATGTAGCTGCAATGTTGCATTTTTCATTAGGTCTGCTCAGTGCTCATGCAGCTCTGTCTTAGGCAGGCCGACATTTGCAAACAAAAGACATGCAGTCCAGCAGGTCCTTTATCTACTGGACAGAAATTTTATGCAAGAAATGCTCTGGTTGGAAACAACAGTGTGTTGCAACCACAGAAAGCATGTCAAAGTGTCCTTGAGCAAGACACTGAACTCCTAAACACTTTCGCTGGGCAGCTTGGCACCTTGCCTGGCAGCCTCTGCCATCAGTGTGTGAATGGGTGAATATGAGGCAAATGTTGTAAAGCGCTTTCAGTGGTTAGTAGACTGGAAAAGCGCAATAGAAATGCAGTCCATTTACCCTACAAAGTGTACATTATTCACTTATTACATGTAAGATGAGTGAGGTATGAATTTGATGACTAGGTATGGATTTGGTAATTTTATATAGGCTATAAGCCTGTGTATTTTAGCTGTAGACTTACAAGATTATAGTTCACTTCCTATAGCTTAGGTCAGATTTCTTTCTTACTTGAAAAGAAACATTGTGTGGTTCCCTTGGAATTGGACCCATTCCTGACTTTTTAGTTGGACCATGGTTCCCTTGTTTGATCCTAACCAGAGTTTGAGTTTGAAACCAAACAGAGTAACCACAGAGTAACAGAATATCAGAGTAACCCACAGAACTACAAAGTAGAATGGTCAAGAAACTGTTGGCCATGGTCATTTGGCTAGTTCAGAATAAAGTGTGTCACACTCTTTTGAGCACTGAGAAGTTATGTCGTGCTGCTGCTGCTTAATAACAGTCGTATATAAACATTAATAGTTACTACCAACTGGAATGCAGAAGTTAGCCCATTGTAAAGGCCACAGTTCTTTGCAGTGGCAACAATCCATGTACAAATGGACCTGCTGCAATCATCCAGCTGTGTTGATTTGAATTGGATAGACCGTTCTACTCCAGTTCAAGTTCTGTGCAGTGATGACACCATGGTCTGATTGAGATGGACCAAACAAGGTAGGTGCCGATAAAAAGCAGTACAAGAACAACAGTGACAGCAACAAATTTTCATCCATCCCTGAATGTGGATTAGTACTAGAACTGTGGGAGGAATACAGCAGCAGGAGTTCCCACCAAACATTTAACATGTCTTTAAAAGCATGTGAATACAGAGACAAGATAAACCTTCCTCATTTGCTCCATCTTTTGTCCATTTTCTGCAATTCCCAGAGTACATTTTGACAAACCCTTCAGATGGGGTGTGAACCTGTTGAAACTGTTGGTCTTACATGTAGATGGAAAGCGCAGTGACAATAGTGACAGAAATTGCATAGGAAGAGCAACTATTTTGAGGCTGCTTGGCACTCTGGTCTATTGATGCAACTATCACAGAAGAAGTTGGGCCATCTGCCTTTTCCACCTTTTATAATTGTTGAACATTATTGAGAGTAACTGACATCAAAGCCTGCCGTTTACCACTGATATTTTAGATTTCGGAAACATTACATTGTAGTTGTCTCAATTTAAGGGAAAAAGCTACTTAAGAACTTACCATTTACATCAACACTGGGTATAACCATTCTTAAAGAATCTCTTTAACATTTCTTTGAGATGTAGATGCACAGGTGGGAATCTTTGAATGAATATAACCTCATCAACTGTACCTCTCGCAGGCAAAACAATTTTTCATGAAACAAAATCACACTGTCAGACAGATTAGGAAGCATAGAAATCTGATATGATGACTGTGAGACGTTTGACTTCGGCCAACTTTTCTCAGCTGAAACTGAGTACTAATTGTCCACAAATAGGCCCATATACATAAACAGCTTTTGAATCACAACATAAAGTGAACAGACAGAAAGAGTAAGAAAGCCGATATTTTGGCCAGCAAAAAAAAAAAAGTGTATTAAGAGAGGAGGTTTTGTCACACAATCTGGGGTTTTCCTCCTCTAGCAAATCACCATCTTCCTCATGCACTCCCGCTGCTGCAGCTGCAGTGCTCACTACTGCCAAGTCAAAGCGAACTGGGAAGTAGTATAATAAATAGGCCAACTAATGAACCATAATTGATAATGTAACCGAGTCTGTTGCCTTATAATAATAATTATTATTATCATTATCATTATCATCATTATTACATAAATCCATGTTTCCAAGGACAGCAATAAACTCTGGTCTCAGTTCTGTTTATCCATGGTGAAAATTTTAATGTTTTAATTAATTATTAGCTGGAGTAATACCCAACTTGAAATGATCAGTTCTTAACTTGAACTGGATGTATTGTCTGACAAAACATGGTAGTATTTTTTGCGCAGTGGTAAACTCCTTTTATGAACAAGGAGAATGCCTACCACCACAGCAGTGCACACTTATGCTCAAACTGACAGTGCTTTTATGAATATGGGCCATGGACTTCCAATGACTTAATTGTGTTGCTATTAGTGTGAATGAACGGTCAGGGGGTAGACTTGGCCTGTATGCCACAGTCCATAAAACTGTATCTTATTCAGGAGATGTGTATGCCTGTTTGTCTGTGTGTGTTTGTATGCATATCTGTGGATGTATTTTGTGTACCTAAACATATGTATTTGATTCAAGCTAAATGGCAAAATTACAAGGAAGTGATATGTGTGTTATGTGACACATACAGCTGCTACAAAACTGGACATTAGTTTTTCTTCTACAGGTTACATTCATATAAGGAACACAGATATAAAATGTCTTTTGAGTGATTCATTATCTCAATAGGATAATCAAGGAAACTAGTCAATGAAAAAAAGACATAATTAAAATACCGTAATCCCTGTCCTCAATTTCCTCCTTGTAATTTATCCACTGTGAAAGAATGTACTTTCACAAAGTTCAGTCATGGGCTCCATATGCACACTTTGACTCTCAAAAATATCCTGATAAATAAGAGCCCTGAATGGTGTGTCTAGAGCGATTCTCTATATGTTCATTTAGAAGGATCCAGATCTTTAATTACTGGCTCTCTATTCAGATAGGTGGCCCAGTAGACGAGGTTGAAACTGCCAAACAGCACAGGGAACATGATGCGAGACATGCGGTCGATCTTGCTGACACTGTTGAAGGTTTTCTTATTCTGTTCAGGCTTTGCATCTGCTGTGTTCTTGTTAGGATCAGTGGTGGCGGACTTGGAGATGGTGGGCAGCGTTGAGTCTTTTGTGATATTGGGCGCATAGTTGGCCACAGCCACAGCATAGGCATTGTTCCTCTTCATGAGGGACACTTCTTTTTTCTGCAGCAAAAGAAGGTTCATTGTAATAGTTTACATAAGTTTGTTGAGGCAATGTTTAGCTTGAGTTTACAGAAGAAGCAATAACAGGACTGGAAAATGGCACAAGAAGAAAAGGACATGGATAAAGCATATGAAATATATTGGAATATATTTAGAATACTGTATGAGAGGAACTGCCCAATAAAAGTTGTAAACAAAACTGCACAGAAAAGTAAGGCATTTGTAAGGGATAGAACTCTGGAGGCAGAGATTAAAAAGGTTATAAAAACAAACACATAAAAACATAAAAACAAAATTCCATCTTACGAAAGAATAATGTAAAAAATTACTGAAGGTAAACAAAATCACCATTAAGACTAAATCATCATTAAGGCTACATCATGCATGTTCAAAAGGATAATCAGAAATGGCTTGATCAATACAAGAGAAATGGGGGAAAAGGACATTTTCTTTATTGTTTGTACATTCTAGAATAAATTGTTTACTGAGTGGAATAAAATTGAAATATCACCATTTTCAAGAAGGTTACTGGTATTGTAAAAGCTGTTCCATCTGCTATTGAGAAAGCAGACAGCAGTTTGTAAAAAAAAAAAGCATATATTCAGATGTATGAGCATTAAATGTGGCGTCCCACAGGGGTCAATGTTAGGCCCCAAATTATTCATTCTGTAAATTAATAACCTATGTAGAATGTAACGGATTCTGAAATGTGTCTTGCAGATGACAGCGATATTTTGTTCTCATGATGTTTGCTTTTGGACGTGTTTTTCATCTTTAAATTATGATAGATGATGTTAAGATATAAAGATATATAAAGAATGTATGAAAACATATTTTTAAGTGTGATACTTGACCATTAACTCTTCTGGAAATACCATAGAAGATATGGTATAGTGGATCAAAGATATTCAAATTGCAAATCTGATTCTGATTAACTTAAAAAAAAAAATACCCTCAATTAAAAGCATGAAAAGTAAGAAATGATAAAAAATTTAATTTGGTCTACTATGTGGAAAGTAGAAGTAGAAATGTCATATCTTGATAACTGCATAGCGTTGGCAGGTATGCAATCTACTGAATGGCATGTAGTTCTTTAAGATATGACTGGATTAAAAGGTGTCCATGAACTAAACTGATAAATTAGATCTTGATAATGTGCTTGAAATGACTGACTTGTTTGTTGTATTTTAATTCTTTTTTTTCACCTATGCTATTAGTTCAGATGATAAGCCTCCACACTGTCCCTGCCAGACTGCATTGCACATTATGAACATGAATATGGGGTGTGTGATGTGCGACACCTTGGCTTGGTGAGAAAGCTGTCATACACAATACATTTCACAACATGACTACCTTGTCATTGACCACACTCTTTCCATCCCAGGCCCAGCCACGCTTGGTGAAGTAGTTGACAGTAGCAAATTCAATGAGCGCAGAAAACACAAAGGCATAGCAGACGGCAATAAACCAATCCATGGCTGTGGCGTAGGCCACCTTGGGCAGCGAATTGCGGGCGCTGATACTCAGGGTTGTCATGGTGAGTACTGTAGTTACACCTGGACAGAGAAGACAAGGGAAACAGAAAAGGACATTATGTAGAGGAGGATACCTCACCAAATCTGGTTAATTAAAAATATAGAGGAACAAAAAGGATGTAGAAACATGTTTAAAGCACTAAATCACAATACATTCCTATTAAAAAATGTTTCTTGCTTAAAACGATGCACAACGGAGGTTGTAATTCACAGATATGTGGCTGTATTCCGAGTAGAGTGTGGATAAGGGTCGGGATGGGTTCGGGCAAAAATTGAGAAATTATGTTGGGTTCGGGTCGGGTTAAAATAAATAAAAATGATCAACCTACTGTCTGTTGTGGGCAACCTCCTGTATAGTGTTTGAGTTTATGTGATGACACTGAACACGTAGGCTATTTCAGGTGGTAAATGTAACCTAGTGATGAACGACAAGCAAAATCTCAGGCTTGGGTCGGGTTTGGACACAAAAAAAGAATTTGTGCTGGGTTCGGTTCAGGCTCGGTTACTACAATCTCGGGTTTGGGTCCGGTTGGGTTTTTCCTCATTTTTACAAACTATATGAAACCAGTAAACCCACACAAGGCTGCTGAAGTTTCATTTCTTTGCTGTCTCTCTAGCCTTGCTCAGAACTTAATCAGGGCAGAATAGGTATGCCTGCAAACATGTCCACTGAAATGGTTCAGATGCTTATTAATATTGTGTTATGATCTGGAAAAGTACATTTTCATAAAAAATGGATAATAAACTATTTTTTCTTGTGCTACACTGAGAAGTCATGCTCAAGCAGTTCAATTGTGTAATTCTCAATGGGCATATAATTCATTTTCAACATTAAAGCACTTGAAAAGCAAAGGCTTGCAATACATATTACACAAGGAACAGATAAAGAGTATGCCAGCTAAGTTTATATGATTTTAAATGTCTTTGAAATAGCACTTCTGGTGTCTGGCTCATTTCCTGAGTTTGAAGAAAGAGTGTGTTATCTCTGCAATGCATAAGAGCGCAAATCAGTGAAGCAAGTTTCTTTGTTTTCATTCTATAGGCAGACACGAGAAAAGAGGGGCTGCTGCTGACTTCCATATTTTGAGCAAAGGTACTGTAGACAGGCTGGTGAAGGATTTGTCTTAAAGGGATAGTAAACCCAGTGGGGACTTTATGATTTTATATTATTCTTGACTATTACCTTCATTGTTTTAACTCCACAGCTCAACTGCTGGTTTGAGTCAGGAGAAATCAACCGACTGCCTTCTCTCTGCATAGAAATAACTGCAAAGAACTTGCACATTTCAGTTTACCATCACTTTAAGAAAAGTATTAGAGCTCCATTGATAACATACCACCACACGCACAACACAACAAACACACACACACACACACACACACACACGTGTATATTCAAACACACCTCTCTAGGACCAGGATTGTGTCATCATTTGTAATCTGCTCCTTAGCTTTGATCTCACCGCCATTCCCGTATCAGTGAGGACACTTGGCACTTTAAATAACGAAGGTTTTGGGAGCAGCTACAGCGACCAAAAATACATATGTGTTGACACTGTAGCCGATGGGAAACGATTCCCATTAAGCGACCATGCAAGCAGGTTGCTCTCTAATCTCTCATTTATGATCTGCTGGAATTATTATCCATGAAGGCCTGCAACAAATTATGAGTGAAATTAGGGTGTCAGTGCAGTAGCTGTTTGGGGACAGAGACCTACTTCAAGTTCATGGACTTTACTCTGGGATGAAATGCACTCACTTGTCGATGATAGGATGGCAACAAGACAACATTTTTTTTTTTTTGGCCTTGATCCTTCTCACATTCGGGAATACTTGTCATGACCACCCCAAGCTCAAATAGATAGATGCAGTTTAAACTATATGAGCAACGGAGGCCATTGACTGTGAGCTATAAAAAAATGGTGTCAAAGAATGTCAATACGGTAGTCATTTGCCTGTATCATTCATTTATTTGTGATTAGGCATTTACAAAAAAAGGTTTAACATAAATGTTTCAAAATACAATTAAATACTAGGAAACCAAGACAAAGCTTGTATGTTGTCTTTCATTTGAGTCATTATCTCACACTTAACTGGACATCATAACAGAATAGCCTGTATACTGTATATCAACACAGAACATAATTTATCAATTTGCCCTTCCTGCTGATGTGACGGCTGTGTGAATGCTTAGAGCAAAATTCATGTGTGTATTGTTTTTTTTTTTTTTTTTTTCACACTGAGAAAGCTCACATCACTGTCAGAGTGCCATTATTCAATCACTGTCAACAGCGGCTGGCCAAAACAAAATATGGAGAGCCGCAGGATCGATAGGGAGAGATGAGGTTGTAAATTTAATAGATAAATGGGAAGATGCTTCAATCCAAGTGCTTTATTTGCCTTCTTCCCCACAGCCTGAGCAGCTGACAGACTGCCACCACACCACTGTTACATGGTAAACAATTCAAGAAGTGAATGCGTGACTGTTTCATTTGTTGTGATGATGGACTGCTGTGCCAATGACCTTTGTTGTTCATGTTTATTGTAGATATGTGCATGCTGGATCATGGCAGAGTTGTGTTCACACCGATGGCATTCAAGGTTAAAAAAAAAAAAAAAAAAAAAAGATCAGATCAGATCTGGAAAAAAAAAATCAGAATTGGATCACTTTTAGCTGCTTAGTGTCACTGTGTGGACTATGCCAAGTAACTCAATGGTTTCCTTCTTCTTTTTCTTTACTTGCACACTGTTCTCTTTCATCATTTGCCTTCTTTCTATCTGGCCCACTATCTCCATTGCCTTGTTCCCTGCTCTGCTTTGGCTCTGTCTCCTTCCATATTCTTCCTACCTCCTCAGCCACCCTCTCCTTCTCATTTAGCTCATCGATCAGCTCATTGAGCTCTGTGAGGTCCTCTCATGCCCCACTACTCTTCTTGTGTGAGCAGGCAGGGGGGTGGGCAGGGACTATTTGCATATTCATATTTCTGCACACTCTTAATGAGGAAGTTGTTGAGCTACATTTAAGCAGTTAAGGGATTTTTTTTTTCATTAAAAAAAAAAAAAAAAATTGTAAGGGATAATCAGCTTGTAGGTGTGTGATGAAAGGTTTTAAGGCACGATGTGGAGGCAAAGACCCACCTATCACTAAGCGGAGGGTGGATTGACTCCGCAAAGAGCCTTAAAACCGTTTACACACATCTACGAGCTGATTGTCCCACTTATACCATGCTCATTACCAACAATATAAAGGAGAGAGGACCAAAACAACCTACAACATAAAACTGCATTCGTGTTTTCCTTCCTGTCGTTAGTGTATCAAATCGATAACTCACCTTTACTGCCACAGTTGATAACCAGTAACAGTGCTTTCTAATATTGCTATGGTTACGAGTTGGGTAGTGGATGAATTTAGAACGGTGATTAAACTTTTAACACAGTAATATTGATGAACAATATAATATCATGTGGGGCTGTGGGGTAGAAAATGTTTTGAAAGACATGCTATGAAGTAGAGGGGTAAAATGTGAAACTGATTATTTTTGTGTTTTTGTTATAATACTTATATTTTATACCCACCCTTGAACTATTTGCAGATCTTTTCTATAATGGACTACCCTAGATGGCCACTTTGCATCTTGGTTTTGAAAAGTGTTTAGTCATTACATGACTTATCACGTTAGTTATTTACATGATTTTGCGTACAGATGACTATTATCCACTGCTTCAGGAATTCTTTGTTTTCTCATCTTAAACAAACTGTTAATGCTTTTAATTTGTGTGTACCTACAATCTTCAATTTGTTTGTGCAATAAATAAACTGAAGACAAAGTGCTCCAGTTGCTCTTTATGCTGATGTAATTGGTTTAATATCCGGGTCATTGTACTGAATTTTTCTCGTACAATAGTTGAGGGCTGGGGGTGAGGGTGGCAAAGGGTGAGCTAGCTGTCTCTATCTGTGTATCTGCGGTGTATTTTTTTTATGCAACGTTTCTGTTTGTTTGTACATGTTTTATAATTTTGCATTTGTGTCTGCAGGACCCCCTTGGAAATGGGGGGGAAATGCTCCATCTCAAGGGGCTATTCTTCCAATAAATTCAGCTACAATATAGGCAAACTAGAAATTTACATTTGTATGATCATGACAGGCACACAGAGTCTTTGTTTTCTGGCCAGCATTGTAAGGTAGCTTTCGACTCACTGAACATGCTTGAATAGAATTGCTGTAATTTGTCCATAGCAATAAAGCACACTCTCCCCTGCATAAACCTTTAGTGAGGCTGGGATCAAACGTGCGTCTGGAACTGAATTCAATTTAGTGTAGTTGGTAACAACATGCGACCTCTGCTTAAAGTCACAAAATGTCCTTTAAATTACTTTCTTTTGCCTTTTTGTCTCATGTCCCTGCCTTCAACGGGACATTTAATAAACCAGATTGAAATGTGAGAGTGTGATTTGGTTTATTAATCCTGATTGTACTGCCTGAGGTAAACGGAGAGAAAGCATGATATCTCCCCCCCAGACAGATCCCTGACATTTTACCAAATGGGAAATCAGAGTGTAGGTGTGAGTTCGCTGTCCCTGGGCAGATAAGCAGGGCAAGGTCTCATTGCAGCATGACCCTCATCTGCAGGCCTGCCTGCAATGCCCCGATAAAATGTTTGCCCGTCAGCATTAACACGACTGTTTACAGTCAGAAACCTGGGTAGAGCCTCGTAGGCTGAGGTGGGCTGGGAATGTTTGTGTGTGTGTGCGTGTGCGTGTGGGTGTGTGCGTGCGTGTGCGTGTGCGTGTGCGTGTGTGTGTGTGTGTGTGTGTGTGAGTGAGTGAGTGTGTGTTTGGAGAGGGGGTTGGGAGGATTGAAGTGCCATATCTAGAAGATCCTGGTTGGGTGTCACAGCTGATGACCTCAATGTGACCAGAATACTAAAAAAAAAAAAAAATGGATTTCCCATCGAATTTGCTTTTTCTTAACAAGTCTGACACAATCTTACATTTTCAAGAGAAAAAGAGACAACTAAACCTCATCCAAATGGTTGCTGCCAAGGAATAACAAAAATTGGAGATCATGTCTTGAATCAACACCTGGGGCCCTGTTTTCGTGCAGGTGCGCTGCATAAAGCACGGCCAGTCACTGGCGCGGTGAAATTTGGGTGGATGCAGTGATGCTTTCTCCTCACCTGGGTGTTTGCTATTTTGGCAACATGCTGCACCACCACATTCTCATTCCCAGGTCGTCGGATGCTGCAGCTTGGTCACAGACCCTTTGCACCCGTCATCATCAGAGTGACACACATCAGGCTTTTATCATGCATCAGTGTCACATGGTTAGGGTTAGGCGACAACACCTCTTGGTTAAGGTTAGGGAAAGGTTTAGTTTAGGCAACAGAAACTGGAACTGGACACAGTCTCACTCACACACAAAAGGTCTCGCTGGAAACTGGAACCAAACTCAGGTCTTGTCTGTGAAGGTCCTGTGACTTACACACTTGCCATTCACCCTGACAACCCCCCTTTGTGGACTTTCTCGCACTTTATACTACATCCACATCCCCCTTGTCTCACACTGATGCCAAAGGGTGCTTTTGGCTTGTAATGGGTGCCTTTGGTGTGTGCATCAGGGGCGTGACCCAGCTGTAGTATTTGAAGACCTGGGAATGAGAATGAGGCTGACTGTGCATCAGTGTGTGAGGTGTGACGCAGTAGTAGGTGTGTTATTATTAATCCAAAAAAAAAAAAAAAAAAAAAAAAAAAAAAAAAACAGTCAAGGTAATAGCCTAATTTAGAGTTTATAACCAATGCTGATGCAAACATATACCTCACTTAGTTTTGATACATTTTATATCATGACTAGGGAAGGGAAAAGCGAGCATAATGGCATTTTATTCCTCGGAAATTCTCCACCGCGTCTTTCTAACTCTCCAGCCTCCCTCTATGACAAAGTGCTGAAGACTTGTAGTATAGCATGCTTGTGAGGCTGGCACAGAGCCAGGGAAGTGGGTGTGGGAGGAGCCCATCCTCCACAACCCACTGATACAACTGGAGGGCACCCACTCAAAGACGGTACAGAACCGCTTTGTGGGAACGGGCACTTTCAATTGCGACAGCCACCTGCAACAGCAGTGAGGTGCAGGGTGGAAGTGGTAGAAACTATCTGGGGAGGTAGGTGTGGCATCGCTACGAGTCCTTGGGAGGCTGAAGGACAGAACACTGGGTTCACTGTCGAGTGCACCGCTTAACAGCAATGAACAAAGAGGGAAGGAGCCACCTGGGTTTCCACCTTTGAAACTCTCAATAGTCCCAGGGGTCTGGGGGGGAAGTGGAGGAGAAACTTGTGTCCTTTACCACTCTGAGCCTGAGGAAGTTTGAAGGGATAAGGGGGAAGGTGCTGTATGCAGCTACGGTGAAAATCAGGAACTGCAAAGCCCTGCAGGACGTGAGGGGGCATAATTGGCAGTGCTACCTGGGAAGGCAGAGTAAGGTGAGGTTCAGGTGGAGGGTGCTGTTTAAATCATAATAAGAGGATAACTAATTGGTTATGTCAATCCCAGCCCCTGACACACCCACCTCAATCCCACCCCATTCCCAAATCTCATCACCAAGGTACCAAATCTGTGATACCACGGCCTCTGTGCACTGCGTAACGTGCCACGGTGCATGGAAATTGGGCCGTTGATCTTGAGTATTGACTCAAGGTTAGAAATATTTTTCAGTGTTGACTCAACAGCATAAACAGCAAGCACGATCAATCCCAAATCAACGTTGCAGATTAACCCTCCTATTATGTTTGGGGTCAATATGACTCCAGCCAATGTTTAACGTCTCTAAATAAATGATTAACATCATTTTTTTTTTTTTTTGCTTCATATTTAATGAGTTTTCCTGATGTAATGGGCACTACCTGTAAACATGAAATTCACATGATGATATGTTTTCAATGTCCTGTACACACTTTGTAACGCATCGGTTATAAATAACAAAAATCTGTATTTAGAAATAATATAAAGCCATTAAAACACCAAAATTAATATTTCTTTGCAATTTTAGGTCAATCAGTGAGATTTTATGGTGATTTGCATATTTTTCCATAGTCATGTAATAAGAATACTGGATGTATAAGTGAGGGTGGGAGGGAGTTATGTATTATTTAAAGGGCTATTTAGGTCGTCAACAAAGAAACATGAAGTACCTGACACATAAACTTTGGTAACAATTTTAATTATAATAATTTTGTGGAGGTTTAAACTGCTGGGGTCAAATTGACACCAAACATAAAAGATGTTAGTAAAATTGAACATAACAGGAGGGTTAAGTGTTGAATCACAACAGATGTAGGGTTACAGATGCTCACTTTTTCTATGTTTAATTAATAGCTGGGTTTCTATTCAAAACGTTTCACATATTTTAAGCACATACAGAAATTTCAATGAATAAGACTGCGAATTAATGCAGGTCTCCATGAACTACGTTATGCTTATTTTCATGCTGATTGCTCCCTGTAACAGAACACTTCCAAGTTCAAGGTCAAGTTTATTTACAGCCCCAAATCACGACCTCCCTTGCCACTGCACGGCACATACAGGCAGTTTTTGCTGTCTGGGTATATATCTGGCAACTATCAGAGGTTGAGCCAGAGTGAATTTGTGTGTAATTTAAATATTTTCTCTCATTTGTCACTTAACTGGATATTTACTTGTCACTAAACTGAATATTAAAACGTTGCCCTTTGTCTTTCCTTTCCTTTCCATTCCTTTCCCAATTTCCCCTCAGAGATCAATACAGTATTTCTGATTCTGATTATTTAGCATGTAAGATGCATTTTCCCTCAATAGACCTATATAAACACAGTTGAAAACAAGGATGTCTAAAATAATTCTGTTTGAATGCAACCTATTCAATCTGCAGTTCCTTTCCCAAAAGTATGAACTACTACCTTTCTCAAATATCACCATTTTAGAAAAAAAAAAAAAAAAAAAACTGTTTTATGTTTTATGTTATTTTGAATGCAGACTCCCCACTGGGCCTGCTGTGTGTGTGAAAGGATTTGACATGGGACATTATCCCCTGCCAGATAGTGAGCAGAGCCCTAATGTCTGCGTTTGACCAGGATTGCTGCTTGTTTTCCATTTTTCTTTTCTCTGTTGTTTTTCTGCTACAAAAGCGAGCTCCTACACTGACATCTGTACTTATCAGCTGCACCGTCTCCCCACTTATGACCCTTAACTCCGCCTCAGACCTTGGTTAGTCCTGTCAGGCCCATGGGTATTTGGTGGGCCATTAGCACCTGGAAACTGGCCCTGACAGCCCCAAAAAAGGTATGATCAAAGACTACAGGTGACAATGGAAATGCAACTGGCCTTTGCACGCACGAGCACACACTCATGGCTACCCGCCGAATAAATTTTGAGATATGCCACTCTGGACCAAAGTGTTGACACCCCAACCGACCGACCCACTGACCCACTGCCAGACTGACCAGCATGGTGACGTCTAGGCTTCCCAGCAGGGCAAAGACAACAGGCAAAAAGTAGTTAATGAGTTATACTCCTTACCAAAGACAGTTCTCGCCGGCACAGACTCCCTGTTGAGCCAGAAGGAGACTTGGGAGAGGATAACAGTCATGATACACGGTAGATAGGTCTGGATCACAAAGTAGCCAATCTTCCTCTTCAGATGGAAGTGGGCTGTCATGACTGTGTATTCACCTGTGGACAAGAGAGACGATGCTCACCTGCTTACACCATACTCCATCAGTGTGACTCAGTTCAGTTAGCTGAGACCTAACTGAGATGGAAACAGTGCTGCCAAACTAGACGGTTTTTCACCCAATTCAGCACTTTTGGACTGCACTGTGTGGGAAAAACAGGTTTAGGGTGGGTGGACAGGATTTGGCCTTGTTTACCATGAGTTGGCTGTTTTGTTGAAATCTATATTTCTATCTATCCAAATATCAAGTCACTCAGCACAACTTTGATATGATGATCATTTTTATTCATTTTGGTGAGAGGAAATATGTGTTACCATCATTACCACTCAGCAGAGGCTTAACCCATAAACACACAGAAGCTCCAGTGTATTCACTGTGCGACAAACCTCTATGCTTCAGTTGTGTTGCTTGCAGCATTATCATTATTTAGTTGTGTGTTTTTTGTATATAAACCATTTCATTAGCTACTAGTTAATAATATCTTGTTTGCTTGTGCTTTTCTTTCCCAGGTTATCACAGTCAACTAAAACTAAACTAAAAGTTAAAACTAGGTGTGAAAAACATTTTAGTGAACTGAAATTTAAAAAAAAGAAAGAAAGAAAGACAAAAATAGACTAGAGAAAAATGAACACCAACTGAAATGATATTGTGTACATACAAAACGAAAAATCAATAGTGTTGGCTTTGGATTAGAAGACCTATTCTGACAAATACCCCCATATTAGAACAAAAAAATGAACTCAAAATAAAAATATATAAAAATATCTCCAATAAATATGCAAAATGTACTGAAAAAGGTTGGTTGAAATATTAAACCATTACTGTCAACATGCGGGAGCAATCTTACTTTCCTGTGGATGAAGATTATGCCCTATTTGCAGCAGACACCCACGCGCATGGTGTAGCCAAATTTTTCGGGCCATTTCTTCTTGTTTTTTCCCACCTGCACCCCCAGCGCTGTGTCTGAAGTGGGTTACATGCTGCAAGCCAAATGGAGCAGGTACCTGTTGTAACACCTAATTCTCACACAGGCTTTGGTACACTGTAGTACTGCTATAATTCGGTACTACAGAGTTTTGGTTCCCAGACCTAGTTGCGATAACAACATATGTTATGAAAGCTCTTCATTTGGCACTAGAATTCTCTTGCCTGCTCACCTCTATGTTTGTCCCACGCATATTGGATTTGGAAAAAAAAAAAAAAAAAAAAAAAAAAAAAACAGCTCATGATTTGAGTTGTCTGTCTCATCATCACTCACCAGTGCTGGACTTAATCGTCTCCTTCCCCACAGTTTGGCCCACCAAGTCGTACTGATTGAGTCTGGATCCATCAGCGGCTACGTCCACTGACTGGGAGGCGTTACGAGTCCAAATGTAGGTGACCTCTGTCTTGGTGTAGGCATCTGAGAGAGGTAGAGAGAGCCCAGAAGCAGAAACCAATTCAAAATAAATCACCTCTCCAAATCCCTCTTTGTAATAATCATGGCCAATTTCCCTGCTGAAACAAGTAAAAAAGACTTCCACAATGCAGAGTAGCCTCTTTAACAGATCAGGCGCCCACCCATCCTTTATTCCTTGACATGAAGAGAACCATAGTTACGCTTAAATGCAGCAGAGCAATTTGGCACTGCACTTACAGTGCCAAATTGCTACGCCCAGTGCAAAGTGGCGCCGTGCGAGACACAAGTGTCTTTGCTCGTTTCCAACTGAAGCAGTTGTAATTTTCCCTTCCAGCAGCCACGTTGTGTAAATAGCAAATGCACTTGTGCTCATCTGTGCGCTCATGGGCGTGTTAGTCCTCAAATGACGTGTTTTCGCTGTCACTATCAAGATAGTAATGCACACATATTTTAAAGGGAATGGGAGATACTGCATGTTACACCCAAAACACCCAACCACCCTTTTTTCCACTGTTAAAATAGGAAAAGTGGACTTTGACACACGTTAAATGCATTTGTCTCATGCTCTTCAGACGGTTGAAATAGAGCCCAAGATGTTTGTGGACGGTACATGAAGAGAAATCCACTTTATCAATCAATCAATCAAATTTTATTTATATAGCACCTTTCAAACAAATGCATGATATTCAAAGTGCTTTACATCTTGATTGACAAATAAGCATAAAATAAGAAGAAAAAGGAGTAGGAGACCGATGCATATTCATAAAATATGGTTAATTAAAAAATAAAAGATCAAGAATAAAAAAATAAATAAAATTACCAGATGAGAGTGAATAAAAAAGATTTAAAACAATAAAAACACAGCAGTAATAAAAAAAAAACACAAGAATAAGATACTGAATAAAATATAACAACAATATAAAAACAATAAAATAAAATGTAGAATATAATATATAGAAACAATCAGTAAAATAACAATAAAACAAATACAGATAAAAATAATACATAGAGTACCTATAAAACTATAAAATTATAAAATTATAAAACACTATATAAAGGCCAGAGGAAAGAGATGGGTTTTTAGTCTACGTTTAAAAGTGTCGATGTTTCCGGCTCCTCTCAGATCCTCCATTAGGCTGTTCCAGAGTTTTGGTGCAAAACTCGTCCGATCCTCCGAGCCGGAGCATCGAACGAGCCTTCCTGGTTCATGTAATAAAAGCGTCTTTGAGATATAGTCTGGTGAAAGTCCATGCAGCGCCTTATAAACTAATACAAGAACTTTAAAATCAATACGAGAACTAACAGGCAGCCAGTGTAAGGATTTTAAAATAGGCGTAATGTGTGCTCTCCTTCTGGTCTGAGTCAGAACTCTCGCTGCAGAGTTTTGAATCAGTTGCAGCTGATTAATTGTATTCTACGGTAGACCAGAAAGGAGAGCATTACAGTAGTCTAGCCTGCTAGTTATAAAAGCGTGCATTTAGACCAAATCACAAAGATTTGTATGAGAATCCAAAGTGCTTCACACATTGCTTTTTGTGAAGGGCAGCTCCAATATCAAATACTGCCTCCAGCTGGATGGATTATTTGAAATGTGAGAAATACTGTCTGTGTTTGTGTGTGTGTGTGTGTGTGTGTGTGTGTGTGTGTGTGTGTGCGTGTGCGTGGTCACACTTACAGCTGCCAAACTTGAGAGGACATGAGTGAGAGTCCATGGGAAAGTCTTCAAGGTGCATGGGACACTCAGCTTGAACTGTTAACCTAGCAATAAACACACACACACACACATACACACATGCACACAGACACACACATGCACAACTTGTCACACTCTCAGTTCAGAGGCAAACATCACAGGCAACCCGCTTGCGAGGGCTGTGATGGGCAAACCTGATGAAGACCGGAGGCAAAAGCTGTTGCTGAGTGCAGCAGCCACACCTCCATCTTAAATAAAATCTGAAGAAAAGTTCATCGTAAAATGAGGGATAATGAGATGTTGTTGAACCAAAGGCAGCACTAAGTTTGTGCTACATGCAGCTGTCTTCTAGTTTAGCCAGTGAAAGAAAAGACAAACAGTGGCGCTGAAGCTGAATTAATGGATAATGAAGTGATAGTGAACACTGATGTTTTGGAGGAATGCTTCCACCCAAGATCAGAACTTGACTATCTATTTCACAAGAAATAAGCACAATAATAGTAAAAGCCACCATAAATCTGGCAAGTTGCAGTTTACATCCATATCTGTCCAGACTCATAATACTTGTCGAGAAGAGTTTGAAGGAATTTAATAAAAAGGTATTGAGTCTATTTTTGGTGAACTGGAATTTAACACTATATTGACATGTATGATTCCAGTGAATAATTTCAAGTGAGAAACATGATGTCTTCACTTAAGACTGCTTTTACAGAGGAGTACAGAGGACTGATTGAGAGCTTCATCACATGGTGCAACAATAATTACCTGAAGATCAATATCAGTCAATATCAATATCAAATCAATATCAAAACCACTGAGCTCCTGGTGGACGACCAGAGGAGCAGAGGAACTGGCCTGGTTGTCATCCAGGGAAGTGAAGTGAAAATGCTGAGTTAGGCCACTGAATAACAGCCAGAACAGTGTTTTTCCTCCAGATCATTACGTTGTCACAGTGAAGCTGACGTTTGACCTTTTGGATATAAAATGTCATGAATATTCACCATTTTATCCTATTAGACATTTGTGTCAAACTTTGTCATAATTAGTGCGTGAAGTCTTGAGTTATGGCCAAACATGTTTTTGTTAGGTCACAGTGACTTTAACTCTTGACCTCTGACCACCAAATTCTAATCAGTTCATCCTTGAGTCCAAGTGGACGTTTGTGCCAAATTTGAAGAAATTCACTCGAGGCGTTCCTGAGAGAACAGGACACACGATGGACAGACAACCTCCGCCCACGGTTGTTGCCGGCATAGAGGCAAAAAAAAAAAAAAAAAAAAAAAAAAGCAAATGCCGCGGAGTTAAAAAAAGAGAGAAACATGACATGAAAAGAAGAGACAGAAAGAGAAGAGAAAGTAAAGGCTGGCCTCATGGAACCACAAGTCTTAAGTCGTTCATCTCTTGAACAGTATATTAAATATTAGTAGTGTCATACTGTCTGCTGGATGTGGTGCTCAATTTTAGAAAATGGAGTGTCCTATAGAGACAAACTGTAACTGAAATGTGTGTAGTGTATTATAATTGTACAATATAGTAACAATACTAATACGGATACTACTACTATTACATTATTACTCTAAATAGAGATTAAACAGGCACCTCATGGTATAGAGCAAGGTTCCATCCTCCATGATCCTCAGCAGCTTGTTGGGCATGGTCATATTGTGGGCCACAGACTTCTTGCCGTTGTGGAAGAAGGTGTCAGGGGTCCAGATCTTACTGGCCATCAGGTTGTTAAGAGGCAGGATGTTCATTGGTCCATGGAACTTCAGCCTTTCATCCTTCCAGCTCTGACGGAAGAAAACATCCACAGTGTATTCCTGGACAGAAGACAGAGAGAGGGGGGAAATAGAAATTACTACCAATATTACCTGCTGATACAGCTTTGCAAACGCAAACAAAATGTTACTTTTATACTCCGTTGAGTTTGTCTTATGACTAGTCTGACAAACCTAGAAGCTCTCATGACAACATACAAGTTGCAACAGCTGCAAAAGAGGCTTCTTATGCCAATGGAGAGTGGACATGTACTCTCAGTACTGCAATACAGTTGTCCCTTGCTATAATGGGGTTCACCTTTCGCGGCCTCGCAGTTTCGCGGATTTTTTTTAGTGCAATTTTGCATGTTTTTTTTTTCCACTGGACTTATTTTTCTACGAAGGTTTGAACTGAGAGTGTTTAAACAAGAGAGAAAAGTGAGAAAATGTTAATGCCTGTCTGAGAAAAGTGTATGAAGTGTGTAGTGAGGGGTTTTACAGCCTTAAAACATCTAGAATAATTGTAAAAAATAAAGCTGACTACTTCGTGGATTTCACCTATTGCGGGTTATTTTTAGAACGTAACTCCCGCGATTAACGAGGGACCACTGTATTGCAATATTAAAAATTTTAAATAGGTGACATGACATCTCATAGATTCACTCACACAAACATGTCCCTGGAAGAACACATATGGTCAGACTCGGGATGGACGAGGTGACTGGTCATGTGAGCAATGCTGAAGATTAGTTGCTATCCAGTCACTATATATCGCAATTATCGTTATCGCAATTTTATACGGTGCAATAATCGCTTTGTGAAAATGCAATATTGTGACGGCCCGAATCTGCACAGCAAATGTAAAGAGGCAAGGGGAGGTCTTAACCTTGTCTTCCACTGTTGCTGCAGTGAATAGTCATAAACAAGGAGACACAAACATGATCAAAATGGTTCGGCATGAGGAGGATTATGACAAGTCTGCAGCTGCGGTGAAGCTTTGAAAACTTTAGTAGCATATCTGGGACAGGACATTTTGGCTTGTTCGCTGAAAGTTGATTATGTCCCCGCATGACTAGTGTCCAACTGAATCTTGATCAGCTCATCCAGGAAAGGGGCTGTCAACACTGGAAAAATTGCACTGATCCATTTTTTGGTAATAAGCTTGTGTTGACATGCAAAAGAAGAAAAAAAAAAAATCAGGCACAGAACTCAGTAAAGCATAGGTCATTTGAATCCACAATAGTATGGGGGAAAACACCATCAGTGGAAGGGCGAGGGTGGACATGAACATGCAGAGATCATTAGTTGTAGTACAATCAGGGCATGGCAGAGAACAGAGAAAGAGGTTTTTTTTTTTTTGTTTTTTTTGTTTTGTTTTGTTTTTTTAAGACTGTTGTATGCACATCGAATATCAACAGTAACATTTTATTTCAGTGTCATACTGTAACATAACTGGAGAGGGGGATTAAGACTTTGTGGTTACACTCATAAGAGAATCAATGTCTCAATCATTTAAGTGGACAATTTCCATTTTGCCGCTGGGTAAGTGAACAAGCTCTGTAACTTCAGTATCACTTGCATAAAATCATAAGAAATAATGTAAAAAATGCAAAATAAAGCAGTTTGGGGGTAGCCATAGGAGAAAATATATGCATTATTTCCATGACAGATGTCCCGCTGGGCCTGCTTCTAGCCAACATGAACGTCCTCTAGCCAACATGAACATTGTCACAAATTTCAACTTTTACATACACCACTACCACTGTTACACCATTTTGGCCTGTTGGTGGCAGAAGAAGAAAGTTCACAGGGTTGTAAAAATGGAGAGCCGCCATCCTCAAGTCAACATGAATGTTCTCACCAAATGTCACGGTGATCCATCAAACAGATGTGGTTTTGCAGGACACAGCAGTGCACGCTTGGGCGAGCTCTGTGAGCGTCTCAGCTGTGCTCCACTTTATATCATAACCCACATGAACCTTAGAGCTAAAATCCTGAATTATGGTTGGATGAAAATGAATCATTTGCTTTAGACAGCAAATTATGAGTTTGATGGTTTATGAATGACAACAATATTGTTAGCTGCAGAAGCAGAACATTATAAGGTGGGTGTTTCAACCAAAAAAATCGTATTTGAAAATCAAGGGATTTTGATTACATGTTGTGAACGTCTAGCTATCACTTCAGCCTTCATGTCTCCAAATTGTTTTTTTTTTTTTTTTTTGGCAGTGTCGATTATTGCACATTGCTTTAATGTCATGATTCTGTGATGTCTGTTGTGTCAAGAGTCGGCAGGATCATCTCAGTCCCGTGGTCAAGTGTGCGATCCTCGTCTAGATACAGTCATCCAGTGTGAAAGACTAAAAATCGGTAAAATCTATCATTACATGTGATGCAGTACATTTTCACAATTGGTAATTATTAAGCATCCTCTCATGTGTCCCCAGCCCGCGGTGGAGTTTGTCGTGGGCTGGAGGTTGAGCCAGTGTGTGACACCTGGCCGGGTTTGGATCTATATGTCAGTCTCTGAGACAGCTGCTCCCTAGGGCTAGTGTCAGCCAGCGTTTACATCAACACCACTTAGCCCTTCAGTCCCTGTAGCCGAGTGGAAAAACATCTCTCATACATCGCTCCCTCGCTCTCTCATTACCCCAGGGTATACATACTAAACATAAGCACGGCATGGATTAAGACAGCAGCATATAGGATTTTTATCTGTAACCACTCACTGAGCAAATACACTAATCTGAAAAGCAGTGCTGATGAAGTACCTAAAGTTTGTATCTGAGATTTTGATGTTGCAAGAATATCTTCAAAAAAAATACCACAGTCATTTGGCTGGCACAGAATAAAATGGTGATGAGCCGATTTGCTTAATTCAGCAGGGCTGTAAAGTGTGTTATGCTTTACTTGAGCACTGTGCAGATATGTTGTGCTGTAAATCTGACAGGGCTTCTGCAGGTTGTCCCTCAGAAAAATTCCAAAATTTCACAATTAATTTCCTGACATTTTAAATATTTAAAAAATCACTAACACATAGGATGAATTAATTCATTAATTGATTTATTACAATAATGTCTAATAGAGTTATTGTATTGTATTGTACTGCCACTCTGGGCTCACAAATTGCGATCAGTCACTCACTCTTGGACGCTCAGCTGGACACATGTGGTAAGCGCTGCTCGTGCCTGTTCTGATTTACCTTTTCATGTTGGGTTGGGCAACATAGCAATATTACATCTATCACTTGGAGTTGTGAATATGGTAATACTGTGATATAGCATAAGAGTAGTCTTTTCCTTGTTTTAATGAGTGCATTACAGTTAAGGGACATGATTTTTCTGAACTTGTTAGACTGTTGTAGCTTCTTTATTATCTGTTTCTACCAGCTTTGCTGTCATATCCAAATTTCTAATCATCATAAATCTCACTGTGTAAATATTTTGTGAAAGCACCAATAAGCACTGCCACAATATTGCCACAACATCGATATTGTGGGATTCAGTCAAAAATGTTACAATATTTGATTGTGTCCATCTCACCCAGCCCTATTTTCTTAATTCATTGTATCTGGTGGTATCAATATTTGCTCCTTTTCGCCCTCACCTCCATGTATCCTGCTCTCCCTGCCCTGTCAGCGTCCTCCTGCTCTCTTTCTGCCTCCCTCTTTACTCTGAACACAGCAGAGTGACCATGACAGAAATATTATCAGTAAACAAGGAGCGTTTCTTGCCCTGATGTCCAGAAAAGGATTACTAACCATTTCTGATCTGAATGGCAGTGATTTCTGTATCAAGTAACTCATCTTCTGTACCACTGTATCCTTCTATCATATGACTGGTACTCCTTTTCTCACTGCTCTTAACAAACTCTTCTCTTTTTCTGCAGCTGCCTAAAAAACTGAGGAGTGTCAGTGCCACCCTTCCTCTTGCTCATGATGACACTCACTGTGAATGAGAGCTGACTGTGATATACCTGCTTGCACTTAAATCAGACACGAATAATGCTATTTATCATAAGCAAGTCCAGCTAAAGTACATATGAACATATGTATATGGACATGCAATAAGTGAAAGCCACAACTGTCTACATAAATTACACACGCAGCGCCACATAAATGACGGACACTGTACTCCGACTTGCTGTGGGCGCTCTGACAAATAGGACATGATAAAAACATTAACATTAGTTGAATATGCCTGTGAGCAACATTGTTGCTTGCTGGGTGAACATGTGGCTGATGAACTTTCCAGGTAACTTAGCTAAGATAGTGAATGCCGGTTAATTAGCACTCATTAATTAGCACTCGAATCGGCCGGTTATCATCAAAAACACCTGGTTCCACCCCATGAAATTACTGACCATTTTTTGCAAAAGATCATTTTTTTTTACATGATTATAGTTCCAGGACAAAATGATGTATTGAGGACAACGTTATCTTTTCATGCATGTCGTGGCTGAAGTGAAGTGTTATTATTGGTATGGTAAGCATTCCCCCAACAAGTGATGGAAACATGAATAGATCCTAATTTTATGCAAAACTAGTGACTGGAATATTGTCAAAATGTATGGGCTGTCTGCTAGCTAATGCACAGACTGTATTCTGCGCAGCCAACGTTCTGACAGGAATTGAGAGCCTTTTATAAAATCATCATCATTTTCATAACGTTTTGCAAAAACTATCACAATTGACAGTGATAGAATCTATCACTGTCAGCCATTTATGGTTCCAAAAGGAACCATTTTTTGATGGTTCTTTGAGGGCACCTTTAATTTTTTTTTTTAAAAAAACATCTACAGAAATGGTTCTTTACAGAACCTCTGGCTAAAAGGTTCTTTGTGGAACCAAAAATGGATCCTCTGTGCCATCACTCTGAAGAACCATTTTTGGTTCCAGTTAGCACCTTTATTTTTCTGTGTGTGGCCAAGAGGGCAGCAGCAGTTCCAAAGTGACTCTCAACAAACAAGCTAAGAACATTCATTATAAAACATACAAAACAAAGCATGTGAAATATATCTGCAATTACTGCTTGAAGCAAATACATATTTATTTTTGAAAATAATGTGTTCTTCTCCTCTACTGTGTTTTTGCCACAAGGTGTCACTAGTTAATTGAGTAGAACTCAGCAGAGAGATTCAGACTTCTATAATTTGATGTCTGAGATCCACAAACACAGGACACATTTTACTCCACTGCTGAGGATCCCCTGCACACAAAGAGAGGCAGGCCGGGGGGCTGTCCAGTCCTACAGTAAAGGAAAGGAGGAAGGAAAAGGAGTTTGTGTGTGTGTGTGTGTGTGTGTGTGTGTGTGCTGCGTGGGAGCAGTATCAGAGAGAGGCTATCAAAAGCAGTGAACAAGATAGACAAAGTGGTGGAGTGAAATTATCTTCTGCAAGTTTGATGATGAGACAAGGCCTGAATTATACATGGGATCATCCCTCTCTCCCTTCCTCCTTTGGAAGGCACTGTCTTGATCGAGACCACTTCTATCGCTGCACTTTTGCCCCTGTGCCCCTGGTTTCTGCAGCGTTTAAATATTTGAGAGGAGCATTAGGTGAGGAGGGGGGCTGGGGGCTTTGCAGAGAAAGTGATGGAACACTCACTGTGAAAAGCTTTTAAGGTAGAAAGGAGGGACAGGAGGAGGAGATGAGGAGGAGGAGGAGATGAGAAGAGAGGGAAAAAGAACAAAAGTGTGTGTGTGTGTGTGTGTGTAACTACGTGTTTTTGCAATTGAAAGAGCATCTGCGGATCAGGCCACATATTTTTGTCCGAATCCGACCCAAACACAAGATTTTACTTGTCCTCCATCTCTAGGTTACATTTACCACCTGAAATAGCCTACGTGTCGCCTTCAGTGTCATCATGTAAACTCCAGCGCTACACAGGAAGTTGCCCAGAACAGACAGTAGATTCATCATTTTTATTTATTTTTTATTTTTTGTACAGCAGAGTTTCACTAAAATAACACCGACGTGACCGAACCCAACCCAAACATAAACAGAATTTCTACATTTTTGTCTGAACTCTAGTGTGCAAGCCAGAGACTATGGAAGGTCAGAGGCTAGAGGTCTGATTTATCACAGACTTGCGGGGCTTCTTAATCTACAAACAAGAACAATAACTTCTGTCCTTGGTTTACCAAGGTGCCACAGCGCAGGTTTGCACTAATGAAGTCACACAGTTCTACTGTTTGACTTAATAGAGAAAAATCAATAAACAAATTAATTTCATTGCCACTACAATAATATTATTATAGCTGTTTACCTTCAGGTGGCCTTGCTCTCCTGTCCTCTCATATCATCTCTGTCTCATTCTCTCCAAAACATACCTGGAAAGTGTTTTTCCACTTGACTTTTTATAACGTAGTTGGACCATATTTCAATTCAAATCTCGGTCTCCTCCTGTCCCCATGTGCTACTGCAGCTAATCTTTCCTTTTGCAGTGTCTGACGACAACTTCCCCTAATTGGTCCATAGTCCAAACCCTCCAAAAATTGTTTTGAGTCTGGAAACGAACTGAACCATGCTTCAGTCTGATCTGGACTGAGACCACCTCTTGTTGTCAGACAAGGTTTGGCTATTTGGATCGTCCCCGGCAGGTTTCACACCTGTGATTTTGGTCCAGATCAAACGAGGTAGGTGTGAAAGGGCCCTGAAACCAGTTATGTGTGTCTGAACGTGGCCCTTTGGTTCAACCCCATGGAGAAAGAGGGTTCTAGAGTCAAATGACTACTGCTAATGTGTGGCAGGAAAAACTGTGGGCTCTAGTTTCCTGGCGCAGAACAGGGTGGGGCTGTGAGGCGAACCCCCCGCAGAGCTAGTTTGGACCAGCGCAACCCGAGGAACGCACAGTTTCGTAGTTTCGCAGACCGAGGTGTGCTGAGATGGGAGTGGCATTGCAGCAGGGGGAGGTGCTGACAGATTCAGCTTGAAATAGTGACAGTTTTGTGCCAAAAGGCTCAAAGCTGGCCATCTGAAACCAGGTATACTGTCAGTGCAGGCGGAGCGGAGCCGCTGTAGTGGAAGTTTGGCTGACCAGCGTGCAGTGCGCACACGTCACCAAACCTCACAGGCAGTGAGGTGTCCAGCATGTCAGACACATTAACAATGCAATAAATACCCACAAAAACCACTATTCAATGCTACTATCTCAATCAGCACATAAATTTATCTCCATATCGACTGTCCCGTCACATCTGATGTCAGATCAAAGGAGATTGGTGCTGTTTGGCAGCGTAATGAAAACCCAACCTGATCACCTGTCAGTCAAACAATGTGTCCAGTATGGTGATGTCTTTTTTCCAGTCACGGTGTCTGCCGCTGCTCGTGTTAACTACACAGTTCTTCTTCCATATATATAAATACTCCACACATATCGAAAATGTAAAATGCATCAGTTCCTTGCCAGACACTGGGCGTTTAGAACAGCAAATGTAAAAGCTTTCATGAACCGGATTTTGTTTTAATCTCTAGTGTGTTGTTGCATCAGTAAGTGATGGAGTCGAAAGTTGCAAAACAAACATGTATTTATATGAAGATGGCAAGGATTATCCTTTGAGGTAAAAATATTCATTAAAAATGGGGGCTTCACAGTTAAATTTATATTTGCTCGTAAAAATCAATAACTTTAACAGACAGAGCTGGAAAAAGAGATTAGGTAATGGAAAGAAAGGGGAATGAGGAAGACGAATGTAAGGATAGATGCATGGATGGATGGATGGATGGGTGGTTAGATGGATGGATGGATAGATGGATGGCAAGTAGCTCCAGCAACATTGCAGCAGCCAAGACTGGCCTCACTGTCCTGAGTGTGTGATGCTGCTGCTGTCTTCCTCCATGTCAATTGTGTAAACTTTCATTACGCCTTCACGCAGCGCATTTTAAAGGCGAGGACAGGGGCTCATTTGATTGGTTTAAAGTGAATCGGCTGTGTCAAACCCACTCCACGCCTTCTCTCCTCCCTTCCACCGGTAGGAGGGATGGTGTAGTACTTGCGCCAGCGCGCACGGCGTGCCAAACTTGCAAAATCCACCTGGCCACACCCAGTTGGCGAACCCCACGTTGCCCGGTCTGCGAAACTAGAGCCTTGTGATTTCATCATGTGAGGGAAAACTGAATGAAAGTTTTGGTTTAGAGTAAAACATAAGGAGTAAAACTTGGTTGGTTTCCTGATAAACCTGTGAAGATAATAAATTATTACATGTTGTATGAGACATACCATATCTGTGTCGGACACTGGACCAAAGCTTGTGACATAGATGTCAGTCTTGACCTCCGTCACCCGGTCTGTGAAAAACACACACCAAAAAATCACAGAAACAAAAAAGAGGTGTTAAACATCACAAAGGAGTTGTCTGTATTATTATTATTTTCTGCTGAATTTACATTGGTATAAGAGAACAAATTCTTTCGTTTGTTCCACAAAGGTGCTGTGCTATACACCAACAAACCTGTGGATGGCAGTGTCAGATATGAGTTCAGCTGAGCTTGCCCTAGAATGCTAGAATCAAGTTTCATGCTGGCTCACAAAGTCACCAAGAAAAGCAAACCATTTTCTGAATAATTTGTTTACATTGTGTTGTTGGTGAGGCAGGTGGGCGACGAGATGCATGCCCACCTCCTGACACCTCTTTGAAATCCCCCCTGCAGAGCGCCCTGAAGCACTGTGGAAAACTACAGGCACTGTGTGTGCAGTTTTCACAGCATTTTGCTTATTTGGTTAAAACAGAGCTGATGAGCATTTGTGTGCCATTCTGAGGATCTCCACTTCAAAAATACTACCTGACGTGCTATATTCTATAAATATGCATATGGAATGTAAACATCTCTCTTGGTTAACAGGGCGTCCCGTAGAAGTTTATTTGTTGGTGCTGGTTGCTTGATTGATAGTATCACTTGGTACTCTTTAAGAGCATGTCTCTGATTTATCGATTGATTGTTTCTTTTCCTTTTTTTAAAAAATTTAAATGTATTTATTTATTTTTCTTCTTGTATATATTTTTTTGTATGCCTTATTCCTTGTTTTCTGTCTCTGTTTGCCCCAGGGGTGAGGGGCTGGGAACTCTGTTCTGTCTATGTTGTTTAAAACTATAAATGCATAAATAAAGTATTAAAAAAAAATACCACCTGACTGGAATAAGATAGAAGGGATATAACTTTACACACTGGTGATGAGTTCTGATTATATGAAATATCAGCTGATAAAACAGAAATTTGAAAGAGAAAAGTACTGTGATATAACTGCATGTTTCACTGAACTGCAGCCCTCCAATACATTTCTTTATGTTATCACACACAAACAGAAAGATAAAAGGTGTCAACTAGAACCAAAAATGCTTCTTCACACTAATGCCACTGGAGAACATTTTCTGGTTCCACAAAGAATCTTTCAGACCATGGTTCTTTACAGAACCATTTGTTCCGATAGTTCAAAGGTGCCTCGAAGAGCCATGAAAACCAGTCCCTTGGGGAACCAGCAATGGTTCTTCAAAGAAGGGAAGTAGACAAGGTACATGGGAATAGCAATTAGTTCTCATTTTTTCAAGGAAAAATAAGAACTTAAAATAGTTCTTCATACTGGTGCTATAGGAGAACCATTTCTGATTGAAGAACTTTTCAGGCCATGGTTGTTTTAAGAATCATATCTTTAGCTGGTTCTTCAAAGAATCCACAAAAGTACTTCAAAAAAAGGGTCTTTTGAGGTGATGGTGAAATGGTTCTTCAAAGAACTGTGACCAAAAAAAAGTTCTCTAAAGAGCGTTTTTTTCCCCAATAAACATTCACTAAATAAAGAGCTTCTTTAGTAATTGATGTTTTTTCACAGAACTTTTAAAGGCCAATTTAAGACCCATTATTTTTCTGTATGTGTAAGGAATTTTATATCATCATGTCAAAACTACTCACTTAACACATGCAGCCCCCCCCCCCCCCCTCGGTTCTGGAGGAAACTCTGGTCAAGCAGAGCCAGGGTAGGAATCAGATATCATCACTGTATGTGTTGTGTGGATAAAGCAGGTGAATCTAGAGCTGAAGCCTGGACATCAGACTTCATAGAGGATGTACAGAGACAGCAGAGGAATAGTCTGAGCTTTGCCACAAGGCACAAATTATCACTCGACATGACTTTAAAACTAATATATTCCAATTCCAATTATATTCCAAGTGTATTTTGTCCCTGTACCATGTATTGTGAGGTACCATCAAGAGCCACAGTGTCTGCATTAGGAGGAAGGCGTGGCAGTGCATGGGTCAATCAAAATGAATGCAACTTCACTCACTTTCAATTTTTAAAATGCTAGAAAAAGTGATGAAGTACTGATAAATATGTGTCTGTTGCAAGCTAAGACATTGATAGCTCAAACTTGGATGAATGAAAATGCAACAAGTATGAATCAATATATCAAGGTCCCTTCAACCTGTGCTGCTTTAGAAACACTAACTTATTATTAATGGAGAGACAGGGTTATTTGAAAAAATCTGGGGACACTTCAGAGTTTTTACAAAACAATATTTGGTAATGATCAATCATGACAAGATTTAGGAGAATGACTGGAATTGGAAGATGACACATAATGTTCCTTATACTACAGGTTTCTGACTAAGCAATCTGATTGGTTGAGGGCCATGTGTTATTTACTGTAATGCTGCATCAATTTATCAGCACTACTCCACTAAAACAGCTGTCAAATTAACATCTGATAATCTGTCACCTACAGGTGATTCTGCCTCTGTAAAGCTAGCAAGTAACTGACAGCAGCGACTCACAGCTGTGATGTTAGTTACTGTAACACCCTGCCACGTGTGTACTGTTAGCCTCTGTTCATATCCCTGTTCATACAAGACTAATCCAATACAAGATCATACACAGAACACATCTCACACAAAGCACAAACATGGATATATGAAAACCACAGATGACTATTTCCATACAATCTTGCTCTGCCCAGCGGTACAACTACTTTTGGAAAGAGGTAATCACTAAACTTTCAACACCACTTAAATGCAACATTGCACTAAACCCCCTCCATCTGCAAGCTTAAACTCTCTGTCACCACACATCATGGCCCCTCTACTAGTGGCCCTAATTATCACCAAGAAAACAACACTAGTAACCCAGACGAACAAAAACATGTCAACATCCCTCAATGGTTAGACTTCTTAACACAACAGTCGTCAATGGAATATCATTCAGCCAGTACAAACCACTCAGCCATCTGTATCCCCATGCATACAACTCTCCTATTGCATCTCTTCCCACCCTCCCCCTAATCTTACACCCCCAGGTCTTATTCTTTTTTAATTCATTTTTTCTTTTCCCGTGCCCCCTCTTTCTCCTCTCCCTCTCCTTGCTGTTAACAGCAATGTCTGTTATGACTTATTTTTATTACCCTCCCATCTTCGCTCTTTTCCTATTCCTCTCACTTTAATTGTTGTCATTATGAATACCTAATCGTCTTCATTTAATGAAAAAATCAAATGTACTCAGTGTTCTGCTGCTACCTGTTAACCCTGCTACCTGTCTCAAACATTGTTTGACTGCTTATTGTCTCCCCATTTATGTAATTATCCAATAAAAAATAATTAAAAAAAACAAAACAACCATAATGAACATATATAAGAGCACCTCAATGCAACAATTCACCATTTTATATTAGCCGTGAAACACAAAGAGCATCTTCAAACAAATTTAAGAGTTAAATCCGGTTGTGGCACTGTACTTCAGTGGCTTGGCAAGCAGTGTTCAGAACAATAGCACTTCAGTGGCTCCTTTGGACTATTTGCTGCCAGGCACCATGTATGAAATGGGAATTTCTCTTCTGACCTCTGTTCTACAGCCAGCAGTTCCCTGTCCGCCATGTTTTTACCGTGGCTTATGAACAAAAGCACCAAGCTTTGATGTCAAACCCAAGGCAAGCGGGCTGGCCAAGCCCTCTGATCTCCACCAAGCAAGGACCCCTGTCACCGTTATCTACCTTTAAAAAATGTATTGTGTGGACAAGAAATTGGATGCATAGTGGGTAAGAGATCCAAACTGTGTCAGGAGTGTCAGGTATAGTGCAGAAAAATTCACTGAGTAAAACAGCAGTAAGAAAAGACATGAAACCTAACTCCACATCTGGGTAATGATGGAAATCTGCATGTAAGGGCTTGGTATCTGCTGACCAGAGTGATCTGAATTCATTAAGATTTTCCCTCCAATATGACAGTTGTGAATATACATACTAATACTAGGGCTGGGTGATACTATATTGATATCCTGATATGACACTAGATATCCTCTTTGGATATTGTGATCTGACATATGTCAGCTGTTGTCTTGTCCTAGTTTTAAAGGCTGCAACACAGTAAGGAGAAACCATTTTCTGATCTTATTGTAGCTGTCATATTATTTGCTTCTACCTATTGGTCATCATATCCACAGTACAAATGATGTTAGCAAACATTTTATGAAAATATTGATTGTCATCCCTCCAATATCATCACTGTATCAGTATTGAGGTATTAGGTCAAACAAATCATGATATATGATTTTGTCCTATACTATGTGCTAAAGTTAAATTTAAAGAACCATACCAGTGATTTTGAATGTTTGCCTGTTTACTACACTTTCCACACACTTTACTTTGAAACAAAGCATTTTGCAAATCATGCAGGCGTACTAAAGATTTTACAACATATGATCAGAATCCCTTCATTGTTCAATTGGAACTTTTGTTTGAAACAGCCACCTCATAATGTTCTGCTTCTGCAGCTGACAAAGTCATCACCATTCATAAACCACAGAACTGATAATTGACTGTGTGAAGCAAACGTTTCCCCGGGGACTATTTTCCAGTGGTTTCACTTCACCCAATTTCAAATCATCAAAACACAACAGTGCTGCTGCTTTTGGAAAACTAATGTGGAGGACTTTATTACAATGATGGAATACTGGTTGAAGACATTTTTTTAAATCTCTAATTTTCATATTCCAGTCATATTCTAGGCCTCTGATATCATTTTTCACCCTTTTATCCAGCCACCGGTTTACATTCATTCCTCTGCGATATGAAAATGAACTTCAGAGACTTCAAACTTTCTTCACTCCAGTATTCCATCACCACAATGAAGCAGTCCACATTAGTTTTCCTAAAAGCAGCAGCACTCTTGTGTTTTGATGACTTGAAATTGGACGGAGTAAAACGGTCTCTCTGCCAGGGAAAATAGTTCTCGGGGAAACGTTTTCTGTATACAGCGAATTATCAGTTCTGTGGTTTATGAATTGCGATGACTTTTTCGCCACAGAAGCAGAACATTATAAGGCTGTTCTTTCAACCAAAAAATCATATTTGAAAATGGTGGGATTTTGATTATACACTATGTTGTGAAATATTTAAGTACCCCCTCATGATCTGCAAAACTATTTGTTGCAATATAAAATGTGGGTAAATTGTTTTAAATGGGCCAAACATTCAAAATCACAGGTATGGTCCATAAAAATACTTATTTTTATATTACCTTAATGTATTCAATGTTGATAAAGTGACAAATGGCTGGTGAAGGAGAGTCAGAACTGAATGTCATTATATTCGTGTACTCACAGCAGCATAACACAGTCTCTACTACACAGCAGCTGATGTAAAGTCCCAATCAAATCTGCCATGTACTATTATGTGTCATTACTGGATGTGATCATTAATGTGATTGCACTGCTGTTCTAGGTAGAAGCGATGACCTGATCAGGGTGTGCATAATAGACTCTGGTAATTGTGGCTATGATGATCACGTTCATTTATATCTGTGCTGATGTTCCAAATCAAGGAACAAGATGTGAGGACTGGGAGTGAAAAGGAGCTTTTGGGTTCACATTTGATTTCTGATGCATCTGCACCTTCATTTTATGCTGATGGCCTATACAGTCTACCTTAATGGAATTCTGATTGTTTTGCAGTTAAAAGGAATAGATGGATGATGATATAGGCCTTTTACTAAACATGGGAGACTGGGAATAGATGGCACCCTTTTTGCTTTCAGCTTCATATATCTCATAAATTTATTCAGACACATGGAGAGAATCAGCGCAAGAGGTCAACTTTTTCACACAGGCTAAATATTAAACATGTCATGCCCTATAGTGTGACTGTTATAATCACTTTGCCACCCAACCCCTGTGGCCAACTAACCCCCGTCTCCCCCACCCACTGTCTTTCTCTAACATGATAGGCGCTCCTACTGATGATTTGTTATCAGCCACCACAATACAAAAATATTGATCTCACCATTCACACACTCACACTGGTGGAACCTCACCTCCCAGGCCGGGTCTCAGCCTGTTGTCATAGCCATCCAGGAGACTGTCCAGGATCTTGGTGAAGGTTGTGATGTTTTTGAAGGCATTTGCTGCGTTGGATTCTACTCCGGACCTAAACACAGGACAAATGTGTTTCATTTCTGGGTGAAACTCTGTAAGAAGAGTTTTCTTCATGGTTTAACCCACGGCTGTTGAGCATTTTTAATTAGCTCTTTATTCCATTCTCAGACGCATGTTGGCAAATGTAATCTCAAACTATGGTATTACATTTTTCCCATTAGGATTATTTTATGCTGAATGGCCATCAATAGGCTTAATGGTGCCATTACATTAAGTTGGCACTTCAATTTAAGTTGGCACACATTGGCAAATAATTTCCTTGACTGAAGTGAGGATGAAATTAATAAAGACATCCTGCTATAAAGGTGACAACTGGAATAAATAATAATTAAATAATAATAGCACACTTGCTTTAAAGTAACGCCTATTCCTCTTAAGTTACACTTTGATTCATAATGTTTTTTTGTTTGTTTGTTTGTTTACTTTTGCTGATTCATGTTTATCAAAGGAAAAAACCCAATTGCACCCAATTCTATCTGAGAGTCACGACAAGTTGGAGGGTTTTTCCTCAGGCACCATTAACCCACATGAACAGTATACGTGGCGTTCTTTCGTAGGAGAAAAGAGCTCATAAAAAATATTAATTTGATGCTGGAGCCAAATTGATCGGTGAAAGTAAGCCTCTGCCAAGAATGTGAGCTATAACTTCATCTACAAATCCACGATTCAATCCCGTATGCAAGCGATCCACCAATCAGAACTAATTTTATTTTTATTTATTTATTTATTTTTTTAAATCATTTAGAATTGGCTGGCTTGGCTCAAAAAACAGTCTACCAGCAATCGGCGGCAATGAGCGGCAAGAATTCTCAAAGTTGCGATTTCTGTAAAATGAAATTGTGCATGATGAAATTCCTATACGCCGAATTTACCATAACAGCATGTTCTTGCAAGGTCGTGAGCCCTGCTTCACGATGGGTGTGTTTTTCCAGCAAGTTAAGCACAGATTCGTTAAATTTCCAGATTTTTCATAGGAGTTTGGTGTTGCGCTTTCTTTCCACAAGAGATACTATAGGGTGTCGATGCTATAAACCAGTGTCTCCGCGCACCAAACACTCATTATGTCTGACAAAAGCTATTGTCATTTCATTACCATTGCCACTGATGACCTGTGTGTGTGTGCTTAAGTAACTATAGCCCGGTAAATCTGTTCAGTCAATAAAAGAGAGCCGGAGACAACAACACTGTCCTACAGCGACAATGCGTGTAGACAAGGGAACCTGCCGTCCGTGCGCTCACGTTCCTTCTGTTTAATTCATTTCTCAGGACTACATGATGGATGCAAACTTACCGCGTCTGCCACAGTACGATCAAAGAGATGAAAACCGCTGTGAAATGTGAGCTCCATTGTCCTCTCATCGCTGAAACCTACAGAGACGGGAAATCTCTCAGTGCAAGCAATTACACCACAGACTGGCACAGCCCACAGCATCTTGTAATGTAAAGAGCCAGCGGATCTTACACTGTTGTGTTAGTGGGAAAAAGACATTAGAGTGAAATGCTCACAAAGACAAACTCACTGTCTAAAACAACTGCCTAGTCTGCGCTCTTTGCTCCCATTTGTACACTGTGTTCAGTGAGAGTCATCGGTCGACAGGAGCGGTGAAACCTTTGACAGGGTGGACTACCTACCGGAACGGCGACAGGTGTCCTTTTAGTTTCCCGATGCCAAGTGAGACACTGGACCTCAGCTGGACGCAGTTAAGGTGTAGAAGAGCCTTTCTGGGCTGGGTGTCAAACGGGAAGTGTTAAGGAGCAGAAAGCCAAGCGCGGTTACTGCCTGTCCATTCTTCCAGCTATTCCAACAGGGAGTCCCAGTTCATCTGATCCAACCACAACCTTAAACCAAAGTGTGAAGGGGGAGTCCTGCATCACTCTCACGACACACGGAGCGGATCAGTGCCAAGCCGGGAGTGGCTGATTTGTAAGTGAGCGTGTGTTCTTGGTGATGAATTCGTGCGCACAACATGCGCACAAGGCGCAGCCAAAACCGTGCGCTCAAGACGCGTTGCCTATACAGCGTGCGTATATACGGTTATAAAACACACATTTAGACACCTTTTTCTGAAGTAATTGTTTAACTGTTGAACTGTTGTAGTGGAACGAGAACAGAATAAAGTCCAGAGATGCAAAAAGGTTTTCCCAATGATCTAACGACCTCCTACAGTTCATAACATCCATTATTTCTCATGAAAAAGAAATAATTAACACATTTAATTTTCCCTAAAAACCCAATAATATGCTCTGAATTTTAAAGATGAGGTTAGGCAAAAACGGTGGTAAACTGAGTTTTGGTGGGTTTATCCCTCCACTCTGCACACACACAGCTGTAGAGCCCATGCACTTTCCTCATCCTTACCAGTAGCTTGTCACCGAAAATATCTGCCCTGCAAGCTTCTCAGCAGAAAATGCCTTAACAACTCATCACCTGATTTTTTTCATCTTCAGTATAACTTGGTTAATAAATCTCTTATATTAATTAACGCATTTTGTTCTTAGATTTTCTTCTTAAGTCACTGGCAGATGTTTTATCTTGTTCGAAGAAAAACAAGATTTCAACACTGAACATGAAACTGATTTTTTTTTTTTTTTTTTTTTTTTGGGGGGGGGGGGGCATTTCTGCTTTAATAGTGAGAGTAGAGTGAGACAGCAAAGGTAGGGGAACAAGAGGTGATGACTTGCAGCAAAGGGCCTGCAGTCAGGACCCAGCCCTCACAAGTGGGACATGCTCCACCAGGTGAACTACAGGGTTGCCCAAGGCTGATTTTTTTGCAGTGTAAAATAGTTTAAATTATCAAAATGTGGAGATGTTAAAATAATCAAACATTTTTGTATTGTACCAGTTTCTTGTAAATTATTGTGAAATGTATTCCTCATTTGGCTGAGCGTCCCCTGGCAGCCCCTCAAGGGCTCCAGTGGATCCCAACTTTGAAAACCACAGGTCTAGGGAAATAGCCTGAGAAGTCTGACGAACAAGCAGACCTGGTTCTCCCCAGTAAAGGAAACACCTGCTGGACTCTTAAAGGGTTACAACTGTATCAGTGGACATGGAGCGTGTGATGACTAAGCCGAAATAATCAATGGTGGCACACTGGCCAGGCTCAACACATAACAGTTGGATTTTAGACAACAGCCAACTCTGCGTCTTACTGGAGAGCCAAACATATGAAGCATTCAGGGGATAAGTGTTATCCATGCAGCTCCTACCTAATGACTCCACTTTTGACCTGCAGAGAGAGGGCACAACTCCCGTCAGATTGCAGCAAGAAGTTTGAAGTATGGACAATAAGATTCTGTTGCATCAAAGATGGTAAAACTGCTTTTTCTTGACCATCACTGTAGCAGCAGTTCTTTAAATCAAATCAAATAGCCTTTACTGTCAATGTAAGGTTAGGGTTAGGGTTAGTTAAGGGTTAGGGTTAGGGTTAGGTCAGGTTAAGTTAAGTTAAATTAGGTTGCACAACAAGTTAAGTTAAGTTGCACAACAAAATTTGGAAAGAGGGAAGGTGATGAAGAAGCTGATGAGGACCCACAGGAGGGCAGCAGGAATGACCAGGAGCACACCACCACTGCAAGAGGGAATGCTGTGAGGAAAACTTTGATAGAAAACCATAACGTGCTATTTTTGACATGGTGGAAGTTGTTTTAAGCTTTGATGTCTCTTGTTCTTAATCATATTTGTATAGAATTTGACATTGTGATGCGATCTAATGTGATTTGACACTAGTGGGAGTACTGACACTAGTAGGGCCTTGTCATAGTGTAGTTGCAGCATTTCTAAGTGTTTCTGTGTGTGTGTGTGTGTGTGTGTGTGTGTGTGTGTGTGTGTGCGTGTGGTTGGGCGGGTAGGTGAGTGGGGGTGGGGGGTTCTGACTCAAAGAGGGTTGATAAAACTTACCTCGGCGGAACCTAGATGGTTCTCCATGACTCTGCTTTTTTCAGACAGCCACAATCTATTTTACATGAAAGCTAAAAGGAAGCAGCCACACGGAGAACTGAAAGCAGCTGCTTTTTCTTCAACAAAGCAGAACAGTGTGAACAAGCCCTAAGAGAGGAGAAAAACAGCAGGACGTGAACCGTAGAGACACTAAGCCTATAAAGGTCGTGATGTCTCCAGTAATAGTCACTGACAGCAACAACCTTCACAAACATGGAAGAAGCATCTGCAGCTGCTTGAAAAGAACTTGAAAAGTACTTTGTTGGTGCAGCAGTCTCCTGCCAGCAAGGTATTGGTGCCAGTTCAGATGCACTATGATCTGACGCTATTAGGAGGTGGCAGCAATGAAAGAACAATTCACTGCTGTCGGAATAAATCCTTGTATCTACAAAAGTCATCATTTTAGCCTTTTTAACTCCACAAGGTCAGCCAGGCACATTTGTAATTTTGTGGTACCTGCCTAACAGTCATGGAATGTAGTTGCAGACCCTCTCCACTCAAAACAGGATTTCTCTTTGTTCTAATACTCTCGGATGCTTGACTTTGACCTACAGATTGGTACTGGTGCCAAATCTGCCACTGCAGCGCCGTTTTCACATTCCTCCACTGAATCGTCCACTGAATCTGAATGTGGTTTTGTGCCAATCCCAAAGAAAACAGCAATTAACAGCCTAAATGACATCACACCTGTGGTTCTCACCCCCACTGTAATGAAGTGCTTTGAGGGGCTGGTCCTAAGACACATTAGATCTTCACTTCCATCCCCCCTGGACCAACACCAGTTTGCCTACAGAGCCGACTGGTCAACAGCTCTCCATACTGCACTGACTCACCCGGAACCTTCAGTAACATACGTGAGGACGCTGTTGATCATCCCCAACAAAATGGTGACTAAACTCGACCTGGGTGTCAGTCAGCACACACAGACAGATCAAGGGCTTTTTTTTAGCTCCACAGGGCTGCGTGCTGAGGCCTCTTGTCTACATGGTCAATACCCACGAATGCACATGAACCCACAGCACAAATCCAATCATAAAGTTTGCACCACTGTGGTAGGACTGATACACAATGGTGGTGAGATCTGCAAACTGTCAAAACGGTGTTCCATTAACAACATGGCGCTCAACACTTCTAAAACAAAGGAGCTGATCATCAGCTTCAGGAAACGGAGAGAGGAACCTGCTCCCATGTACATAGGAGGAAACAAAGTGGAGAGAGTGACTAACTTCAGTTCGTTGGCATATACATCTCCCAGGACCTCACGTGGACTATCAACATAACCTCTGTGGTGAAGCAGGCACAGAAGCAGCTCTACTTCCAAAGGACTGAGCTGTTGTCAAGGCTTTCTGCAGCAGATCTGGGCATCAAGTGTGAATGCCTGGTCACCCTGACCTGCCCTGGACACTCATTAAGCATTGCTTGCACTTGACAAAAAACACAGCAGGCACATGCATGTGTGTGTGTGTGTGTGTGTGTGTGTGTGTGTGTGAGAGAGAGAGAGAGAGAGAGAGAGAGAGAGAGAGAGAGAGAGAGAGAGAGAGAACGTAACATAATGATTACCACAATGTCACACTTTTTTTCAGAAACAATGCTTAATGCGTTATGCAATGTATTAATGGTTTACATTAATGGGGGGAGGGGGGGTAATAAAATGAAAATGTAATAACATTAACAAAATAAGGAAGGTTTAATAAGAGACAAGGGAAAAGACATAGCTGAAGATGCTGTTGTGTAAAATGAAAAATAAAAGAAATAAAACACAGACATTAAAAAAGCCTAGAAAGTGCAAGATGTGACCTCAAAGCCGGTCTGGATAAGTGTTTTTATAAGGTTCTTCACATTTAAAAGTGACATAAAAGCAGAAGATGCACGCCTCAGTTACTGATGTCTTTGACACCTGCAGTCATTGATGTACATACAGATGAGGACCGGGATTCTTCAAGAGCAGGGGTCATGAGCTGACACCCCTCTGACCTTTTGGATCAAAAGTCATGTGGCTTCTTCAGTGAATGCACAACACTATTTGTTCAGTGAGAATCTTGGAAATTGCAGACTCAGGTTTCCAATCTGTTTAGCTGTCAATATACAAATTGCAGTACTAACAAGGCGATTCTTCTCATGCAGTTCAAATCCCCAAATCCCCTCTCAAATAACAACAACACTTCCTCCATTATCCATGTCAGAGAGGACTGCTGGGAATCATTAAGGAACTGGTTTATGCGTTTTGTCCTGCACAATCCACCCCTGCCTGCTTATGGTACTGACAGAGGCTGACTGAGTCTTTGAAAACCCTTAGAGCAACGTTGAAAAATTTGATGTTATTGCACCACTAAGTGCTGGTTACTGGCCAAGATGCTCCAAATGCCAAACGTTAGCCTCCTGCCATTGAGGTGGACTTCCTCCCAGGTAAGATCAGTGATGGGAGGGTTACTTTGAAATCATATTCCACCACAGATTACTGAATGCATGCTCTAAAATGTAATTTGTAATGTCTTCCAATTTAATTTTTGTAATGTATTTCAGTTTAAGCAACAGATGCTAAATACTTTGGGTTACTTTTAGAATAATTCAAAATTTACCCATATGTCTGAGTCAGTCTGAGTGTAGTTACCACTTGCTTTTGGGAATGAGTTTATTACTGTCTACAGAGAAAAAAGTTATGCAAGTACACAAAAGACAAATGTGGTATGTGTTGACCTGCAACTGTTGGTGTTAAAAGTCCGCCTGGTCACGGAAAAGCAAGAGAACTACAGAGACAAAACTGCTGCCTGAAGTTTTCCAATAATATTCCTATAATATTTCTATGATCAATCTGTGTCTGTGCAGCTAAAAATACACCAAAGGCCAAGCCACCTCTACAACTATGATTTGTTGTAGAAGTGATGATTTGATGGCGTGTAATAGAAAATGGCATAAACATGTCATCTGTTTTCATTAAAAAATTAAATAAAATAAAGAAAAAAAATCACTGGTAGAGCTAATTTCTTGTGTGGTCTAATCTCTCTGTGCTGGTCCTCAGTAAAAAGAGGGTGGCTGGCAGGTGATTGAAAGGTGGAGGGGGGAATGGAGGAAGAGAAGAAGGAAGCCACAACTTGACTTGCCAGCTTTCTTTAAGGTCTCCGGAGAAAGTTGTGATATTTGTCCTCCAACATGCGTACAAAACAAACGATAGATAACTCGAGGCAGTCTACTTCTGTCTTTGTGGTGGCTGCTGCTCCTCTGGTGAGTAGGGATACACAAAGTGCAGAAGTTACCTGATCTTTCTGGATGTTGATAACTTGAAGTTATCATTTACATTTATAGTTCATCAGTACTTTAAGAAAAACTAGTGTGTGCACTTTTTCAAAATTGATGAACTACCCCTTTTAAGAAAATGCTGTTAACACTGAGTGGCCACTTTATTAGGTCCACCTGCACAATCCAATCCAATCCAATCCAATCCAGCTGTTGTGCCATAAAGTTTCCTTTTCTGATGCCTATAATGCTCAGCTTTTCTTGTTGTCACAGTAACAGAGGTGTTCATTCACTTCTATGTTTGGCATTGAGCTCATAGTTAGTGCTGCTGTTGGACTGGACTCTATTTTACTGACAGCTGTTTCCAATATTCTGCCCCCTCATGTATATGTATATAGGGAGGACAAAAAATTAGAAACACCTCTCAGTATAATGTAGTCCAGTACAAGACCTCTGCAAACTACAACCTCAGTAATAAACACAGAAATTAAATTTACACATTCTGCACAATGTCAACAAAAACTGAACATTATAAACTTTGTTAAAAGGTAGAATTTATGGCAGAGCTGTTGCATTGAACTGCATTAGATTGTACAGGTGGACCTGATGAAGACAACACTAAATGCATATCACAACCATCTGTTGATTATTCTTTAGTCAAATCCAACATTGAAATATTACAGATTGAGAAGTTCTTATTTGTTTCCTGATGCCCAAGTCTCCACTTTTTTTCTACAAGACTTTGATAAACAAGGGCCACTGAGTTGTAAAAATGAACTTCCCTTCTCTCCTGCTATATTCCAACAGTCAGTTTGGACCCTGACATTATTTTGGTTCTACCATGTGACCAGAAATGAACTACTGTCAAATCTCTGAGACCCGAGAGACACAATGAAAAATGTTATATGCTCTTAATTATCTGATTTTCAATCTTAATGGGCCTCCCCGTGCTTGCTGGACAGAGTATCCATTGACAGATGGCTGGACTGGGACCAGTAAAAGAAGCGCACTGGTTGTAATGGCTTTGGAACTGAGAACTTATGAGCATTTTAATGGCTATGTCACACCTCACCCCTGTCACTGATGTTAATGAGAAATTTATGGCCTATGATATATCTTTTACATAAGAAGAGATGCATGGCAGAGAGACTAAATTAGACATGTGTCTGAGATGACAGCCCTCAGACATCTCAGGGTGTTTGGGCTTGTTGGATTTTTTGGTCACAATCAAGTAGTTAAAGGGCCAAATTGCTGATTTTGCATGGTTAGCATAATATCTACAAGGCAGGCTGACAATCTGGCAATTCTGGCAAATGCTGGATGGGCCGGCGCACTAGTGGGCCACAATGCCAGCAATGTGGGGATAAAATGTAGGAAAAAAGTTGTGGGGGAGAAAGAAATGTGTGGGGGGGGGGGGGGGGGGGGAGTGTGTCCTGCCAGCTGCAGCCCACTTCATGTTGGAGCAGTCTATCTGATTGGAGGTTACACAGTCTTTACTGTTATTAGTCTACATACTGCAAGGCAGGTGCAGGGAGGTGAGAGAGTTATTATGGCTCAGCTGATCAGTCGCACTAGATCGCTCCAGTAGGGGGCAGCATGGTCCTCGTGACAGCAGTGAATGAACCTGTTTAAATAGTTTGGGCAGCATGAGATCTTGACTGTTAAGCCTGATGTGTGAATTACATCAGATCAGCTGCGAACACAAGGTCAGATGATTGACTAAACGGAGCTGTTGATGAATGTCCAGCTTCAGACACATGTCCACATCATCATTAGACCAGGCCTGCATTAAAGAAAGCTTTTGTCCAGTGGGGAAACTGAGTTTGGCTGTTGTTGCATGATAACAGCAATGCATTTTTGTCATAGGCTATATTCAAGACATATGATTGTGTGATATGTGATTTATTTAAGTCATGGCTTGCAGCATAAGTGCACAAAAGTTGGGTTACCCATTGTCAAATGAATAGGTGCATCTGTTGGGGTGCCAACTTTTCCTCTAGGCTGTTTCTTGGCAATTATGTATTATTTTATGAAACTCTGCAAGTACACCTGTTGTTAGGGTTATAATATAGCTTATATATCATAAATAGCTTTACATTGCTGTATGTTAGGGTAAAAGGGGGCCGGTCAAGACAAAAATTGCCAGGGCTGAATTTTGCTCCTAGTTCAACTGTGCTACAAGATGTATACCTACATACCTACATTTCTGATAATCTTTTGATAAAGCAAGCAGTTGGATCTTAGAACTCTGATATCATTTTTCCTCTCTTTTATCCAGCCACTGGTTTCCATTCATTCCACTACGAAATGAAAATGAACTTTCAGAGACTTCAAACTTTCTTCACACCTGTACTCCATCACTGTGATAAAGTCGTCCACATTAGTTTTCTATGTGGACACTGTTGTCCACATAGAAGAAACTGGGGTGGAGTGAGACGGTCTCTCAGTCAGAGGAAGGAAAAAGACCTTGTGTGTGTGATGTGCGTATAGTTGATCTCTATTTGTTTATTCTTGCTAATTTCCAAGTCAATTTCTTGTACTGTTTTCTGATTTCTTGCTAATTTTCTCAAGATTGAAACTCAAGAAATCCAATATTGATCCAGGTTTCAAAGGGATAACTGAGCGAAAAAAAAAAAAAAAAAAAAAAAAAAATCTGATTGGCTGTGGGGGCCGCATATTGAAAGAGGCAGGGCTCTAGGCATTGTGCCTGATTTGACTAGCGGGCCTGACAGTTCTGCCAATAATTGATCTGGTCGGACTGTCCATCGCTGCCATTCACCTGAACATATAATGCATCACTACACCCTTTGCAACTGTTTCTCCAGCTCTGATATTTTAGTGAATTTAGGCCATTGATCTGCTGAGAGGAGACACTCTTGATCTGCATTGAGATGTTGAGATGCACTTAGCTCCCCATTATCCACATTTCAAGAAATAATAAGAGGTGTACAGCTTGCACCTCCGGGTCAATGAGAGCAGCCACTCTATTTACCATCTAATCAATGCAACAATCAGTTACGGCTAATCAATGGGCAAATCGATTCCTCATTCCATCGTGCATGGACAGGAGCAAAGCCATCTGTCAAATTTAATTTACAAGAAAATCACCATAAACCCACCCATAATTTAGCCCAAAAAAACTGTAAATAAATGGCATGAAAGTTACCATGAAATTGCCACAAAATTACTAAGGGAAAAAATGAAGTGACACTCAATATTTTGAGATTCACATTATAGCTATATCATTATATCTATCTGTACATATACATATTTTTTACTAATTGTCTGTTGTTATTGTTGATTGTTGTTTGTTTTGCTTGTAACTCATTTTCTTGTTTTGTTTTTGGTTTTTTTTAACCTAATTTCATGCTCATTTTTAGGTCATTTTTAATAATTTGCTCATCATCACCATCATCATTTTTCACTTTCACATGTAACAGATTTTTATAAATAAACTCAATAAAACTCAACCGCCCTGCACAGACGGTATAGTAACACCTTGTCAGCCGCCTTCACAGGCAGCCCTAAATGGTTTTAGAGGTCATGTAGGAAAATAAGCAAGCTTTTCACTCCATCTTGTGGAGAAATATGGAAAAACAAAATGATATGGCGCTGCTTTCACTGAGATATGGGGTTTCTACTGTTCTTGGCAAACTATGCTGAACTTATGCATGCAATGTTCTAAAGAGGACGCAGAAAACCGTTATCAGCCTCTTTGTTGTTTCTTCTTGTTTTCAATGTTTGGGAAAAAAAAAAAAATCAACCTTTGCAATCTGAAGTCAAATCTCCTGTCTTTGTGGCAGAAATAATTATGTGGCGAAACACTCCTGCCTCTTCAGCCACACATTTTCTCGAACTGGTTTTGCATTGAATCCCTCTTTCATAGCCTAAATACACAATTAAAATACTCAAAGTGCCTGTTCTTCCTCCTTTGATGCAAGAAAAAGCAAACCAGCATGCACTGGCTGTTTTTTGAGTTTCTCTTCAAACTATTTCAGCATTTTCAGTGGCCTTGCATGTTTTTCTTGGACCCTCTTTCTTTCTGTACAAACTAGTGTTTTAAGATTTTCAAAATCCTCATTACATTTACACGCTACTGTTGATAGCTTGTTGGCCAACTGAGTCACTCCTGTCTTACCTGAGTTACATGCCCGATGTTTAAACCTGCCTTTAATGTTGATAGGTCACATCTACTGCACTGCACACCATAATAATTGGATTAATCGACAGGGAGACATCTCCCTCTGAATAATTTTCAAACAATGAGAGCTCACGATCTATAATGTTTGTAAATGTTTTTATACTATACACCTCTATTCATTGCTTAAACCTCAATCTCAGTGAGTGTATGGATAAATTATGGATAAATGAAAATGAAACTAGATGTTATCTACAGAAGTGTGATACATCCACTTGAGGAAAAAAAAAGTCTTTTCTGTTTTTTTTTTTTTTTTTTTTTTCTGAATGAAAGGCAGACTATGCAAATGGGAGGGTGCACCACTGTGTGCTCAGGCTGAGGAAGGAGAAAAGCCCTCAGGTTCATGCCGGGACCGATAACCCATAGAACACTATTAAATATCTGTCGTCAGTCTAATGTGTTGATGTCAAATGTACACAAACGATGAACTATGGCGTGGAAAGCTCTTATATTTTGGTTATAATGTGCTAAAAGAGATGTCCTGAACTCCTGAGACATTATTCTTATGAGAACTGAGTTGCATTCATCACTCTTTACATCATAATGAGGTGGGAGGGGGTCATCCCCATGGAAACTGCATCGTCTGCTTTTAATGACATAATTATCTCAGAGCAGACACTTTTTCTATAAAACTTTTATCAAAATTCTGAAATAATTATCTCATTAATTCAGAAACAGTTTTTTTTTTATGAGAAGTTTTCTCAGAATTCTAAGGTAATTATCAGATTAATTCAGGACAACATGGCAGATTATTTTTTTCTTACATGAATGCATCACTTTTCTGTAGTTATCTCGTTCACAAGCAGCAAATACACAGCTGGAGCAGTTCAGTGTGGTGGGGATTGACTCCTCACTCAAAGGCTTTTACTCTCCTCCTGACACACACGTCTTGCACACACACACACACACACACATACACACACTGCTCTGTCTCCAGGTTAACTCGTATTGCCTGGTGTCAAAGTAGTTGCCATGGTGACAGGGAACATACTGAGAGTGGGAGATCTGCAATTGGAGATGTCAGCTTTCATCTCAACATGGAGAGATGTCATCGCTCTCTTACGTTTCTCTGCAAGTGTGTGTGTGTGTGTGTGTGTGTGCTTGTTTGTATGAGGAACAGAGAGGAAGAGAGACAGTGGTGACGTGTTTATTGTGGGGATGTAATAGTGGGACAGCAGGATGCTCTTAAGAATGGAGTGTCCACCTCCTTTAAAAGGATTACAACATGATTTTGTAGATTGTCTTGCTCGTCAATGTGAAAAGAGCATATAGAAGCCAACATCGTCCATGTGTCCCTGGTAGATCACTGACAGATTTACTTATGGACACATGGAGGACCGTGCCAATGATTTTGAATATTTGGTCCATTCACTACATTTTTCTCATATATTATGTCGCAGCAAATTATTTTGCAAATCATGTGGGGGATACTAAAGATTTCACAACATAGAATCAAAATCCTAATATTTTCAAATATGAATTTTGGTTTGAATGAATTTTTCACTCTGGCCAGTTGCAAAAAGTCATCAAAACACAGCAGTGCTGCTGCCTTAGGAAAACTAATGTGGAGGACTTTATTAAGGTGATAGAATACTGGCGTGAAGAAAGTCTGAAGTCTCTGAAAGTTCATTTTCATATCGTAGTGGAATGAATGGAAACCAATGGCTGGAAAAAAGGGAGGAAAAATGATAAATCTGACATTGGCTAAATTGAATTTGACCTGTTTACAAGTTTGTTTGTTTTTTCAAGTGTGATTTAAATTCAATTCCAAAATATTTGATTTGTGCATTGACTGTTCAATGCACTGCGTTGTTTTGTTTCTTTTTCTTTTTTCTTTTTCTTTTTCTTTTTTTTTTTTTTTTTTTTTGTATTAGCAAAATAATTTTTGTATTACTGACATTTCATCACCAAAAGATTAAATCCAGTGCTAAAAATGTTGAAAACAGCCTCAAGAGTTAATAAATGACATTGATCCAGCTCTATCAGCAATACAGTCACTGTATGATACACAGCAGATGTCAATGGGACTTTCCTAAGTAAATACAGGATCATTAAATAATAATTGGGGAAAAAAAAGGTGTGCTCTGTACAAACAAATCTTTGTCTCTGTATCGATGAAAGATGTAAAATAACTCACCTTTGTGTGTGTGTGTGTGTGTGTGGGTGTGCTTTAGTTGGAGGTGGTGCATGCATATGTGTAAGACTGCAGTGAATAGACAATGTTTTGTGTGTGAGCTGCTGTGGGCAATATACTGTACATCAGTGTTTGTGTTCCATATATAGGCTGTGTGTGAAGATGTGTGTGTGTGTGTGTGTGTGTGTGATCATGTGTATGTCTGTGCATGTCTGTGAGTCTGCTTGTGTGTGACTGTCCGTGTGTGGGGTGGTTGTCTGTGGGACTCAGATCAGCCTTAGATGCTAACACTAATGCCAGATGGCAGTCAGTGTACCAGGAGGAGCCCACACTCTGCTCTCCTGCTCGCTCCTGGTCCACCACTGGGAAGACACAGGGCCACACAGCACATTCCTAACAACACAATCCGAGGTGGCTTTGATCCCATTTCACATTATTGGTTGGCAGAATTTTCAAAAAATGTTTTTGAAGATGATGGAAAGAGAACCAAAATATTAGCCTGGTTCCAGACCTGTGAATCACTTTACTTTCCAGCAATTCATATACTGTAGGTGTGGTGTTGCCCAATTCAAATGCAATTTCACCGCCACTGAAGGACAGGATAAATGTTGTAATGAAGCCATGCCAGAGCCAGACAGATCATAATAACATATTAACACCAGCTAACAACACAAGAAAATGGATGGTAAAGTTAGTGGACACTGCTATCGATGGTTTAAATAAATTAAAACTAAGAACAGTCAAAGCAGAGCAACACTGTGCATTGAAGGAGAGGGGAGGATGTTTTTTGCAATCTACTGATAGGATGGGACTATTTATTTTATTAAATTCCTCATTTTATTAACCCTAACTCCCTGGAACAGAGCTAGAATCAGCCCGACTTCACTGACTTTTACCCTTCAGCAAGCATAAAAACTATTTCCATTTCTGTTTCCTTCCTCATAATTGCATTTATTGGCAAAATGAGCCAAATTCTTCACAAACTACATTAGCGGCCTAGGTCAATCATATAAAGCTGATTTAAGGTGACTGAGTCATCAAAGTACTCCAGACTTTTGTATGGTTCAGTGTAACCGCAGACCTTCTGTACTGTCCTCCTTGTGTGTTATGGTTGTACACAATTTGACAGCGAGTCTAAACTGCATTCATACAGACACAGGAGTCAGAGAGCAGCCTCCAAGCTCCATGTTTATGAACAAGAAGTAAAACTGAAAAATGAACAGAAACTGCAATAAGTATACAGTACATCAATATTGTTCAATAAGGTGCATCTGCTTCAAAATGTCACTCAAACACCAGACCAACTTCTAATAAATTACCTGACAAACATTTTACAAAGAGGTCACCATGCATGATAATACAACCATACAATTTAGCAACAAACTACTGAATCAAGGAAATAAAACAAAATTAACAAGGGGTGCATCATAAACACAGGGAATACTGACACACGGTGCATTCTGAGGGTATTTAACATAGGATTACAATGGATTGTCTTCACATAATTTCAAAAATATCTACCATGAGATCTAGTGCCACAATCAACCACTTCCTGTTCCAGGTCAGAGGTGAGCAAACAGCTGCACAAGTGAACAATGAGCACAGGTAAGCATACAAGATGCAATGTATCTCCACACCACTAAGAGGCACCCAACACCCCCTTTTTTCCTACAGAAGCCAGAGTGAATGAGCTGAAGGCAGTGTGCCTTTCTTTTCCCTCTGAGGTGGATGGCGGTGGGACCCCACATCACTGCCATATTGGGGATTTGTGGAGAGAGGGGATGACATGCAGCAGAAGTCCCTATAGCTTGATTTGATCCCAGGCCACTGTGGCACAGACCGAGGCTCAATATGTGGCATGCGTTCCACCATGTGAACCACAGTGGTGCCGCCCTTTTGTTCCAAGAACTGCCCTTTCTTCTTCCAAGTGCTGTCACAGCCTCTGACTAAACAAATTATTTCACTTGTTCATTGCACTGAGAAAATGTTCCATCATTTATTGCATGAAATCTCAGTGGAAAAATGCTAAACATGGAAATTCAAGGACAAAATCTTGCCTGGAACCTGTTCCCTCTGTCCCCGCACTTTATTCCACCAACAAATTAGCCCAGTCACTAAATTCTTAACCCATGCCTCATCCCAATGGAAGCTTTTGACTTTTTTCTTTAAATGATAGTGAAAAGCTTTGAAACCTGAACAAATTTCTTCCAGTAACATCAGGAAAAGGTGACAAATAAATTAGCGGGAAAGTGGTAAATAAAAATTCAAGAAAATGTAACCTAAAAAGGCTCCTGGGTCTCTCCATTTCTGCCGCTAGTGTGACTGGCTGGAGAACACTATACTATGCATGAGTGAAGATTATTCCAGTGCATTCATATACCTGAGGAATATATAACTCTTATTACAACATCCCATGATAATCAATTTTTAGGATTTTGTTTTTCAATGTACTGTGGCTATGGATCAGAATAATGCTCTACCCAATGTTTAAATATGGTTAAGTTAAAAGAATGTATTTACTGAATGGATTTGAAAGCTTAATCCATACAGTGAGTCCTGACTGGCTGACAACACCAGCTCCTCTAATTCAGATGAGGTAAACCTGCTGAGCAGAGCCTTTCCAGTTCAGAGGCAGCCTGGACCAAATCCAATTGTGATGTGTTTACTTGAGGTGATATGACCTCTTGAAATGCTTTTAAAGAATACAGTAACTTCAAGTTAAACATTCTGACAATATCTTCATTGGGCCTCTTTCAGCATGAAACTTTGAATTCCAATAATAGGGACTGTCTTAGGCATTTTTACATAAGTGTGAAGAATAGAAAAGTGTTGATAAGTCTCTACATTTGCTCTGTAATGAAACTGTAGGAAACCTTTGATACCACTAGATGGCACTACAGCACAGAAGACAGTAATGACAGCGTACTAGTCCAGTACAGTGTGTGTGTATATCAGTGTGTTAAAAACAAAAGAGCAGCTAGACTCTCTATTCCTGGCACATTCTGCTGTTCTGGGCCAGCATCTGGTACATGCTGTGACTTCCAGTTAAATTACTGTAATATGTAACTGAATTGTTTAAAGCTGTAATTAATTTCCAACTCAATGGCTGCCTTAAATGTTGAATTTACCCATGTTGAACTTAGAATGTGCTTTTTTTCCCAGAGCTTTGTGTGTCTGGTGACTTCTTCAACCGGCAGAATGAGAGAGAAATGCAGATGGAGTCGTTTTTCCCAGCGGGAAGCCTCAGTAAATTACAGATGTGAAGCGATGTGATGGGGAGATGTTAAATATGAGTGGAGTCACTGGAGTGTGAAGGTTACATTTGATTAGCTGGATGACCTTCACTTTACTACATCAGAAATCCTTCCTAAAATTCTCAGCACTGTTAAAAACAGGTGTACTTTGCATTCCTGTGACCATTTTGTTGTTTGGTGGCATATTTTTCTCATTCCAGTGAATAAATGACTAAACATAGATGTGACATTACTGTGAAATATTTTGCAGTCCAGTTAAAATGCTTAACCATTTGAAAACCAAACAAATTCACTTGATTTCTTTAAAAAAAAAAAAAAAAAAAAAAGGTCACATTACTCCAAAAATGAATGGGACAAAAAAGAAAAATTACAAGAATATTACCATAAAAGTTAAAAAAAAAAAAAACAAGAAAAGAATACAAAAAAATCATAAACTTAAAGTCCCCATGAAATGACCTCACATGATTTCTACTTCCTGTAAAAGAGAATATTGTAAATAGTGACATCATCCTGCACTAGTGGGTGTACATTAAAATTTCAACAAAAAAACACAATTTTCAACCGATAAAACCATCACAAATCTTTAAACATCCTCTCTCATCCACCTATGCCTTCAAAATAATCCCTCCCAAACTGATATCCTATTAGTCTATTAGTTTACATTTCTGAATGATCCTTCCCTGCAAGATGTCCCGCCCAAACATCCTGTTTCAACAGGAAATACATCAAATCAAGACAGTAAGAGTCCATTTCATGAGGTCTTTAAGTAGCTAAACCTCAAACCCAAATCTCTGTGAATCCTGACCTCTAGTGGTGAAAAGTAGGGCTGTTTAACTTCCACTCAGAGCTCTCTGAGGCAGCTGGATTTGTGAGATCATGATCACGCAAAAATACATCTTGTCAGGCTTCAAGTGATGTGCTTGTGTCCAAACCGCAGTGGTTCAGACCAATCAGTGTCCTGCTGGCACCTACAGGCATGGTCTATGTGTGACGACAGGGAGAAGCGACAACAAAGTGACAACAGCCTCCCACAGAGGGTAGCGGGGTTAGCGTAGATGCTGCTATAGCATCAGTTCTGTCAGAACTGGAGAGTATTTCTTCACTTAATATTCACTGAATTCTTAGGTAACTCTCCAACTACATCATATGGTTTGTTGATCTCACTGGTTGAAGTTAGCCCATGAGAGTCAACGACAGACGGATGGTTCATCCAGTCATCTGCTAGGTTTATTTTACAAGTGCCTTCCCTTTATCGAACAGTTTCCAATGACGAATTCTCAGACGGCTCTGAGTAGCAAACCACCTGGCACGTCAGGTTAAGGATACCTACCTCTGGCACCTAAAAACTCCTCTTAGGCAAAAAAAAGATGCTGACAAACTTCAAGAATCACTCAAGCTTATTTGAGAAGAACACAAAGACGCCAAAATCAAAGATGATGACGAACCAAATGAGATCATTCTGGAAGGCAAAGTGTACCTCAGCAATCAAATATTAGACCACCAATTTCACTGTCCAATCTACATAAGAGAGTTTAGTTCAGCCCAAACATGACAACCCTTTAAGTGGCCATGGAATCCTCAAAACTTACAAATGACTTCAAATGACTTCAAGAGGAGGACATCTGTAGAGAGCCTTTATCAAACGATTTGTTAAATGTTGTTTTAAATGCCAGAGTCTGTTAGCAGGTAAATGAAAGCATGCTGGGAAGCTCCGACAATGCACAGTAAAAAGACTTCTTGATGTCAGGTGTAGGCATAATGGTTCCCCCACCTCATAGTCAAGAAAGAAAGAAGCACACATCTCCTGTCATTTGTGGATTATTTCACTTGATGAGTTGAATCTGTCTTTCCTCTGACTTGCCTGAGACTATTGCTTGTATCCTCTGAAAATAAATTTTCACCAGATGGGGTGTACCAGATTTTATCCTGTCTGAGTGAGGATCTCTTTCCTCTGTCTGTTCCTCTGATTACCGTAAGCAATGGGCAGAGATATAATATCATTTTCTTGTCTCAAAAACAAATATTTGCCACACCTCACCATAGGTTTTGTCCTTGTGCTATAGGCAAAATTAAAAGATTGCTGCCTGAGTACTGAAGTGTTCCAACAGTGTTGTACCTTTGTAAATGTTCATGAATATATGGAGGTTCAAGACCATGAAGAGATTTGCAAACCAATAAAATAATCTTGATATCAGTTCTTTAATTGCCTGGAAACCAGGCAAGTCTTGGTAAAACATCTTGCAGCTCAGTTTTGAACCAGCTACAGCTGATTAATTCATTTTCTAGTTGACCAAAGAGTATTCCATTGCAGTAGTCTAATCGTGTTAATTACTCTGTATTGGCATTAGAAAGAAAGGATGAGTCAGACTTTTGAAATGTGATGATAGAAGGTTGACTTAAATATGTTGCAGATGTGTTTCAAGATTGAGGTCAGAGTCAAGGACACCTGGGTTCTTTGTGTGCTCAAATTTCATTTTGCACAAGGAACAAAAATTAGACAACAAATACTGTAATATTTTGGTCCACATACTTAGTGCTTCATGAGCTTCATTGTATCCTGTATGCTCACCTGTGCTCACTGTTCACCTGTGCAGCTGTTTGCTCACCTCTAACCTGGAACAAGAAGCATTTGATTGTGGCACTAGATCTCATGGCAGAGTGAGTGGATGGTATAGATCTGGAGCAATGTGAAGAAAATCCATTATAATCCTATGTTAAATATCCTCAGAATGCAGTATTCCCTGTGTTTATGATGCACACCTTCTTAGTTTTGCTTTATTTGCTTGATTCAGTAGTTTGTTGCTAAATTGTATGGTTGTACTGTCTTGCATTGAAAATTTGGCCCCTTCACAAAATGTTTTTCAGGTAATTTATTAGAAGTTGGTCTGGTGTTTGAGTGACATTTTGAAGTAGATTCACCTTATTGAACAATATTGATGTACTGTATACTTATTTCAGTTTCTGTTCATTTTTCAGTTTTGCTTCTTGTTCATAAACATGGAGCTTGGAGGCTGCTCTCTGACTCCTGTGTCTGTATGAATGCAGTTTAGACTCGCTGTCAAATTGTGTACAACCATAATACACAGGGACAGTATGATCACGCTGGGTACTGACATCCTTCCTGGGTGATCACATCACAAGTGGAAAGTGCTAAAAACATTTTGAAGATGCTTTGTGATCCAATCACTCAAGTCGTGTTTGGAAATGGCTTGTGAACCATCAGTCCAAATATGTTTTTTAGTGTGAGCACATATTTGTCCCTGGCTGCAAAGAAGGACGGTCTTGTCAACTGTGTCATCTCCGTAACGAAATGCACACTATTCATTTCTGAGTAAGCACAAAATCAGAAAAAGTTGTTTCATGGAAGCTAACTATATTGCTTTGATTCTGAGCATGGGAACAAGAGTGGAAATCAATGGCAGTGATGTAGCAATGGAAGTGATGTTTGCCTGGATATAGCTGGGATGCTGTATCCGAGCACAAGTAGTCATTTGAGATGCATTTTTAATGCCAGGTGTGAACCACAGTCCATCTCAACTGAATCAAGACACAGTTATCTAGATACAAATCACCAGCTATGATTTCAGTCTTTATGAAGAAAAATCAAAGGGTCAGCACCTAATGCACACCTGTCGGGCCAGGAAGGGGTCTCTCTTCACCGTTGTTCTTCTCAAAATGACCTCCATTTTTCCCTATTTCATCTATGGAGTTTGTTTTGGGGAATTTTTTCTTGCTGCTATGAGGCTTAAGTCAGGGGTGTTCTGTTTTGTTTGTGATGAATTTGTAGGTCTGTAAAGCCCTTTTAGATTGTAAATAGTGATCTTAGGCCCTAACTTGAAGCTCAAAGCTATGATATTCATGTCCATGCTAGTAGGTTGTCCATCAATTTGACACTTTACTCCAAGGTTTTGTGTAATATAGTGTATGTCCCTAAGTTTTGTTTTGTTTTGTTTTTTTTCGTTTTGTGTCTAAATGTGACTTGGAAAAAACAATTAGCAGCAGCAGGAAAAGCTGTGGGACAGCCTTTGGTATTTCCAGCACTTGTTTTAAAATGCAAACCACAAAAACCTGTTCACTCTAATTCAGTCTGATTTCTCACAATTAACTTAAAATAAATGCTAGTCTCCATAAATCTTGACAATCAGTGCATTATATTTCATTTTTGTACTTGACAGATGTCACCAATAACCTATGCAACTTTAATTCTTCAGGGTGAAATGTTATGTCAGCACTGCAGACAGCAATTCGTTTCTTAAGTAGGCTGCAAAAACTGGGACAAGACGAGCATGTTGGAAAATGCTTTGACTGCACTTAAAGCTGCACTAAGTAAGACAAACAGCTTAGAAAAAACTCCTCAAGCAGAATGTCCAAATACAAAAATAGGCTCTTTTGGTTTCCATCTAACAAGTTCAAAGTGGAGAAGTGCCACAGTGGTGCAAAATGTTTTCAAGTTACCCCATAAGTGCAGGAGACCGATTAAAAACACTCCCAGTATTACAGAGACCTGGACAACCATCTCTGAAATCAGTGTAGCCTATTTCAAACTTGTATTTTTGTTTATAAAACCAGATGTGGAAGAGCTCATTTCCCAGAGTGTTTTTCCAATGACATTCAGAAGTACATCAGTATTATACACAACAAGTAAACCACTTACATTTACCAGAGCACTTAACTATGAGAAGTCAGCATTTATTACAGAACCACGGGGCCGTTATGAACACTCATCAAAACTCGGTAAACGTATCCTCCTCTCTGCATCTCAGACACCTTAAACTGCATTTTTTTTTTTTTTTTTTTACAGTGAGGTTTTTAGCCCATCTTGCGTTTCCACCTCACCTGCACTTTTTTTTCTACTTTTCTGTATCTTGTGATATTGTTTATTTTGCGTTTGTGTATGTGTGTGAGTAGCTTAATAAATAATTTAATTAATTGATTAAAAGAGATGCAGATGACCAGTGATTACCTGCATCCAGTCTCACTGGACTGCTGAAACTCACTCAAAGCACCTAAAACACTGTCACTACAACTGATAATGATAATGATAATAATAATGACAGTTTAGTAAAGGAATACACAGCAATGAAGTAAATATATTATGACTGGCATTAGTAGCTGCCAACTTGCAAGGTGTGCAGCGTTAAAATATTAATCTGTGACCTTGTGTGTGTGTGTGTGTGTGTGTGTGTGTGTGTGTGTCTTGCCTGGTGCTGACAGATGTGGGCCTCCTGTTGTAATGACAGGGTCCTGTCTGCTCCTCACTAGTGACACAAGTCTGGCTCTTAGCTGGATGGGTGGATCGGTTTCTGTGCCAACCAGAAGTCGGTCCGTCATTCTCCACATTTGGAGCAAAGGTTTGCTCAGGAGTCAGGAGTCAGTTTGCCCTTATCTCTTTGTGTGCTTGATGAATCTTTCTCCTCCACATCATCACCTCCTGTTTTTAGCCACAGAACATCTCTAGCTGCTTGCCCTTGCACATGTGGCCCTGCTGTTATAGCAATGCAAACAGAACTTCTCCAAAGAAAGTGTTTGATTTGGGGAATTTTTGTTTTGCTTTATATTCTGCACTTTGTTTGTCATTCCCCAGCAACACCATAATAGTTGTTTCATATAAGTGTTAGTAACTAGACTGTAGTAACGGTGTTCAAGTACAGTCTTCAAACTATTTGCGTTCCCTGTTAACAATCTACTGTATTTCATGTACTGAATTTAGAAACAGATGTATGCCCGCGGCAGCCTGTGAGAAGTTAGCATTAGCTTGAATGGAACTGCAGCTTTTCCTTCAGGAATTTACCAGCTTTTAAACACCAAGCATCACCCAGAAGCTTTTAAAACCAATCTATAATCTGTATTCTGCAAGTATAGCAAATCATGTGCACTTTCTGTGTTTCTCAGCTGGTGTGACTTCAGTGGTAGCCTATAATAAGTTTCCTGTATAATGAATAATACATTATATAGCATGTATAATAACATTCAAAACACTGCAATACAGTATTTTTTTCATGTATCTGTGGCACTGACACTTATTATCATATATGAATGCATTTTGGGATTTTTTAAGAATACAAAATAATGTATTTTTATTACATACACTTTTGCCACCTGCCTTTTTATAGTTAATTTTGATACATTTGATAAGAATGTATTTATATTTTGTAACATGGAGATTATACAGTATCTTTGCCCATCTCTGCTTGGATTTGTTTGAGAACCAGTTTTAGAGCATCCTAACCACTAACCATGCTGCTGCACTTTTGAAGCTGGGCATCACTTGGTTCTTTGTACTGAGCTCAGCTTAAACTGGAAAACACTCCATGGTTAAAAGCACTGCAAACAAACAACACATTTTTGCATCAAACTCCAGTTAGCATTTAAAGAAAACACCTGGTGTTGCCCACCTTTTTTCCATAGGAGCTTTTCCCCTACAGTGAATAGATTTCAGCTGATACAGTGGCTTTCTAAGTGGCAGAGGACATGAATTTTTTAACAGTCTTGTCTTGTCATGCATGTACAAACTGTTACTGCCTTACTGTTGATTTTCCCTCAGAGACATTCTGAAACTTCAACCAGCAGACAAGTTATAGACAGGCGACATGATCATCTACTGATTCATGATGCTGATACACACACACACACACACACACACACACACGATTTTCTCAATACTTGAACTGAACCAGATTCGGTAGTCATAATATGATATGATTTACATGTCACTACATCTTATGGCCACTGATTGGAAATAGCCTTGCATTTTTTTTTACACCTCAGCAACTAAAATCAATTTACTGAATTAGTGAAAATTCTGCTTATATAATCATGGGGTTAATTACAGAATATTTAGTATTCTTCTCGTGCCATGCAGGAGTCATTTCATTTGCCATGCTATCTTCTCTTCCATTAGTTATTGGTGCGTTGCGTTTTTAATGCATTTTCTGCATTTTTAACAAATAATTAAGTTGGTGTGCAGCCCGCCGTGACGCGTGCTGCTGAATGGGATCTGCTGCCTGGCAGAGCCCAGAAAAATGCGCAGCTCCTCAGACGTGCTTGTGTTGCGCGATGCCCCTCTTCCAGCTGACTAAAGGTGATCGGCGGGAGCCGCACTCGCTGCTTATTTTTTGACAGCTTCAAGTCGAGCAACACGGAAAGACGAGCTCGACGCGAATCTGCTCCGGACACTGCCGTGTCTTGTTGAAACTGCTGGAAGAAGCCTGAGGGGGGTGGGGGGGTGGGGGTCTACCGAGCATATTGATGTAGATGGGATTTGGTCGACTGCATGCATCTACGCCGCTTCATGCGCCAACATCCTCTCTCCAGGTGAAGCGCCTACACCTAGGCATTTTTATTTATTTATTTACTTTCCGTTCACAACATTTTCATCCAAATTCGCGTTTTTGCTGCACTTCGCCACGACGCTTTGATGTGGGTAAAACGACGCGCATGCGTTGGTCTTGGAATAATTGGGCAGCCTGAGACTAACTTACATCCTTGAGATCTTATGTCAAAGTCGTCGGCCTGATCTGATTTAGTGATGTGGACTACTCTGGACCGCGGACGCTGGGGGATTTGCTATTTGTCCCTGGTGGTGGCCATGGTGTGCGGGGCTCAAAGGTGAGATCCCTTAATAACACAATGTGATGTCTTATTTTAGCCAGGCCCTTAGTCCGCTCCTTCTTTTCATTCCCGACTTTTGAATCCATATGCATTTTCCATCCTCAGCGCCAACGAGCCTAGCAACATGTCATATGTGAAAGCCACCGTGGACAAGCTACTAAAGGGTTATGACATTCGTCTGCGGCCCGATTTTGGAGGTAAACACGTTTTGGGAGCAAAGCCAACAGTGTAGGCTGTGTTCATGACTAACATCTAATGCTTAGCAGGCTGTTGAAATGCTTAATAATGCTCTCATATTGGATTTCCAAGGTGCCCCTGTGGATGTTGGCATGAGCATAGACATCGCCAGTATTGACATGGTGTCGGAAGTCAACATGGTAAGTTACCGTATACATTCTGTCACTGAAACATACAGCAGCCTACGGTACAGCGCAGCGCAAGCTGGTGCAAGTAGTGAAAAACACGTGACGCAAGTTATCGGGCTAGTTTTCCCCTCTCATCGTTCGCCAGTGCTGTCTCCATCAGATGGAGACACTAGAAATCCCTTCCAGTCCGTTTCACCCTTAGCTTGGTGCAGCGCCGCTCCTGAAGGAAACTAAAAAGATTCACACGCCCCCTCCCTCCTCCTCCTCCTTTCAGCACCATGGAGAGATCCGCAATGTGTCAAAGCCACTCCGTATGCATCAACTACTTCCCCACGGTGTCACAACCGGTTGAGGCTGAGTTACAACGAGGGAGAGGGAGAGAGACAGAGGATGACAGGCAGTGTGTGTGTGTGTGTGTGTGTGTGTGTGTGTGTGTGTGATAGAGAGAGAGAGAGAGAGAGAGAGAGAGAGAGAGAGATGGGATGTTTCACCACTGTTAAGTTATTCCGTGCACGCGTCCGCAGCCTCTGAAAGGCGTGGAGAGCTCGATGTCGAGAGAAAAACCTCAGTCTACACTATCTGAGGATTGGGTGGGTGGGGGTGGGGGGTTGGCGGGTATAGAGGAACAAAACTGAAAAAGACGAGGGGATCTGGTGGGTATGTTTAGGCTGTTGTTTGGCCTCAGTGCAGTAATTACATAACGTTGTCAGTGACTCAACCAGGAGGAAGGAGGCCCAAAAAAGCCCAGCAGTGACGGCGGAATATGATTTGACCACTTAGAGAGCATTATCAATACTGTGCTGTCAAGGTGCGGAGCGCTTACATCGTGAATCACCATTACACTATCAGTCTCTTTAAGCTGTCATAACATCAGAGCTGGGCCTGCGTGAGGTCAGCGTGCACGCGCACGTGTGTGGGCGCATGCAGAGAAAAGTGTGTGCCTGTGTGAGAGGGAGAGAGAAAGAGAGAGAGAGAGAGGGATGAAAATTCAAGCAGAACCCACTCTTTTTGACACATACAGAATGGTGGCAAATTAAGGGAAAAACCAATATGAAGTGCCTTAGTTAGGTGTTGGGCCACCAGAATAGCTTCAGTGCACCTGGGCATAGATTCTACAAGTCTCTGGAACTACAGGGATGAAAAACCATTCTGCCAAAATATACGGTACACAGAGGGGTATTTGCTGGTAGGGCTCCAGTGCATAAACTCCTGAAAACAAAGATAAATGCACATTTAATAGTTGAGTGGCACTGGTCTATCAAGATGTGGAAAAATGTGATGTGGTCAGATGAATCATCCTTCACCATTTTCTGGACAGGTGAAAGAATACATGTCGCTACAGGTCTGAATGCTGGACCCCCACACTGATGAGGTCCACTTGAGGGGGAGCATCTACCTGGCATGGTTTGGCTCCATTTTTCCCCTTAGAGGGAAAGCTCACTGAAAATCAATACAAATTTATTCAGAGTGATCACCTCTATGCTATGATGAAACATTTTTATCCCAGTGGGAGTGGTTGGTATGACAATGCCCCCATCCACAGGGCATGAGGGCTCACTGACTGGTCTGATCAGGGTTAAAATTATATAAATTATATGCTATGGCCTTCACAGTCAACAGATCTCAATCGAGGTGAAGACATATGGGAGGTCTTGGACCAGCGTGTTAGACAGTGATTTCCACCGCCATCATCAAGCAGCAAATGAGGGAATATCTTTTTGGAGGATTGGAGCTCCATCCCTCCAGTAGTGTTCCAGAGACTTGGAAAATCCATGCCTGAAAATGTATGAAACTGTTCTGGTGGGTTGTAGTTGCCCAATGCCTTAATAAGTCAATTTATGTTTTTTTTTTTTCTGTCTGTATTCTTGAACGGCTGCTGCTTGGCTGTAGGAGTCTAGTTAACGTCTATTAATTCTTTTATTATATAACGCTACAGAGTTTAGATGCTGGAGCACTTGGGAATCTTTGATGGGTTCCAGTGGCTCCTGGTGAGGTTCTACCAGTTGTCAAGGTGTTCTTAGTGGTCTTTGAGGGAGTTTTGGGGGTCCTTGGAGTTGGTTCTTGGAGTCCATGAGATGGTTCTGGGAATCCCTTAGGGAATGCTGTTGCTGAGGTGGTTCCTGTGGTCATTGAGGGAGTTTCACTAGAACTTGACGTAGCTCAAGGTATCCTTGTTGGAGTTACTGCAGTACTTATAAGTGGCTGCACTTCTCGCCTCCCCTTATTCGTTTTAGACACTTGCAAAAATAAATAAATAAATAAATAAAAACATAGCAAAAAGCAATATTTCAAAGACATTAATTGGTTATGTTATTGTGATTGTGTGTGTTTATTGTGGTGTGTTACTTGTGATTTGTTGTCTTATTTAGTGTTTGATATAACCTCTGTGTTGATACTTTGTCAGCTGCTTTATGTGTGGCTATAAGTAATCTGATATTGAAGCATATGACTCAATTTGTCTTGTGGTCTATGTTTTATGGGACTGTAATTTAGCTGTTTATGTTATGCTGTGTGTGTTGGTATGCTACAAGCTTGTGTGCTGCCATGCTGCATGATTTCCCCTTTGCTGTTACTGTTAAATTGCTGTGTGCCATTTCTGCTTTATTGTGCCCTTATGTGCTTATTTTTATAAACCATCAACCTGCCCATAGACTGCAGCTGAAAATTAGCCAGCATGGCTATAATGGACCCAAGGGTTTATGTTAATTAATGTGCATTTTCCCTTCTTAAATAAAATTAACATAAAATGTAAGTACAGTATAAATGACCATACATAAATTACAGTCATTATGTTATTGATTATGATTATTCATTAAATTTAATCAATTATCTTTAGTATAAGTATTATAGTATTATTATACTATTACTACTGACACTACTATTACTAAAGTTATTTTCATTGACTATAAAACATGTAATTCCAGTTATGAAAAGGCTTTTTTTGTACAGTTGGGTTTTGAGAATTGAAATGAAATAAAACAGAAGACACTTATTTAGCATGTCTAATTTCCTCAGGCAAGGCATACTAAATGAAATAACAATACAATAGATCACCTACAAAAATCCTCTCCTTTGGACAAAGTCTTATCAAACTAATCTCATGTAAATCTAGTTGAAGCCTCCCGGTTTTATCCACTACATTATTGTTGAAATGTACAATCACAGTTGCAAAAGACCCATATGTGAGTTATGCCCTGGCAGTGGTTTGCATGGTGTGTTCTGCTGCACACCCTCAAAGTAGAATAATGTGTGTGTCAGACCGGTCCACATGCAGAACCGCCAGTGGAGTTTGCTCTGCGTATGTGTGGGTATGGCTGTATGTGTTTCATATACTGTATGTGTTTCAAGGCTAGCATAATAGTCAGTCGTTCTTCAGTTTGTCCGGGCAGCAAACCAGCTTCCCTGTGGCAGGACTTGGCAGGGCCATGAATATGATGCTGTTAAACATTACCCTTCACGTTGCTTACAGAGTTTCATATAAGGTTCATTTGAAATGGTTTTTGAAGACTGATACTGGTGCCAGTATTTTCAGCCCGAGGCTGATGATAGTGAACGTTTTGTTTTGAATCTGAGTGTTTTTTAAATTTGGACATTTTTTAGACTAAGAAATGGGATAACAATTAGGTGAATAATGATTCAGTGTTTCTCCTAGAATATTATTCTTCTCAGGGTGGAAATGTCTTGGACACAACGTTTAAACCATCAGTGGACGCTAAAATGCTCCATTGAAAGCCATACTAATGAAATTCCTTCTAGATGGGTGAGCAGCTCCTTGAGGCAGGTTTAGGCAGGCTTCTTGAAGCTGTTAAGTAAAAATAGTAATTAAAATGAATTCACCACCTATGGTCAGAGAAGAATCTCTATCATGTTGGAGGATGACATGACTTTTTTATTTTAATAAAAAGCCAACAGCAAAACAAAAAACTGCTAGAACATAATGTGCACTGTAGTTACATCAAAACGAGCTATTTGTATGTATTTATGTATATATGTATCTCTTCCATCAGAAGTACTGACAGAAGACAATTTAAAGGAAAAACTATAAGAAAACATAAACTTTCTGGTGTTGAGCCACCACAAGTGCCTGGAACAGCTTCAGTGCACCTTAGCATAGATTTTCCAAGTCTCTGGTATGCTACTGGTGCGATGGAGCTCCATTCTTCCATAAGCTATTCCCTCCTTTGGTATTTTGATAATGGTGGTGGAAAACACTGTCTAACATGTTGGTCCAAGACCTCCAATATGCATTCAGCTGGGTTGAGATCTGTTGACTGTGAAGGCCATAGCATATGATTTACATAATTTTAATCCTCATCAGACCAGTCAGTGAGCCCTCATGCTCTGTGGATAGGGGCATTTTCATACCAGTCACTCCCATCAGGATAGAAATGTTTCATCATAGCATAAAGGTGATTACTCTGAATAAATTTGTATTGATTTTCAGTGAGCCTTCCCTCTAAGGGGACAAGTGGAGCCAAACCATGCCAGGTAGATGCTCCCCCTCAAGTGGACCCCGTCACTGTGGGGGTCCAGCATTCAGGCCTGTAGCACAACACATGTTCTCTCCCACCCTGTCCAGGATGATTCATCTGACCACATCACATTTTTCCATATCTCCGTAGACCAGTGCCACTCAACTGTTAAATATGCATTTGCCTTTTTAATGAGGGGTTTATGCACCGCAGCCCTAATATAATATCCCTTTCTATGTAGTTGTTGACACTCTGGCAGTCTGATCACATCCTACACTGACATTGCCAGTCACCTGAGGAAGAGTCACTCTTTTTTCCTTGCATATATCACTAATGTGCAAGCATCATAGTCATTGAATGTGCACTTTCGACTGCAATTTATTTTGTGATGTCTTCCATATAGATATGTTTGTTTGTTTTAGTCATTGTTCCAGGTTGAAATACTCGCTGGTTAAACCAGTCATTATGACTGAAGCTCCTGCCGTCTGTGCCCTAATAATGAGCCCTCTTTCAAAGTCACATAGAACTTTTCTCCTTCTTGCCATCTTGATCCAAAATTGAGGTCAGCTGGCCCTGTTCAACATTTTTATACATGGTAGAACATGATGGGATGCTTAATTGTTTCATGCAGAACACCTGTATGGATGCATTTGCACTCATGCTTTTCCACTCATTTTACTCAAGTTTTTCCTTTAATCTGTATCCTGTTCGTTTGATTTATGGTGGTGTGTACTTGGCAGGTTTTTGCTCTTTAAGCAAGATGTCACTCTCACTTATTGTGCCTTTTCAGCTCAAAATAGAATAGAATGGGTCCTTGAGGGGTTCTGATTTGGCAATGAGCAGGCGAGATGTGCATTTGAAGGCCTCCTGTTCAATTAATCCATTTCTACTTTAATCTATTTCTATCTCTAAAACATCACACTAGAACTACATTGTACGTAGCCAGAAAAGCCTTGAGAAGCATCCTGTCCATTAAATGAGCAACTCGAAATAAAAGCAAACTTCCACACAAGCTCCAATAACACGGCCTAGCACAAGCATATCTGGAATGCTAGCAGTTAGGGGTGTGCCAAGGCACCACTATTTGTATTTGTTTTGGGGCAAACTAATTCAGATTCAGATTCGGGAAAAAAAGTGGGGATGACTTAAACTGGAAGTTTTTTTTTGTTTGTTTGTTTGTTTTATCATTGGATTTTAACCACAAATAAATATAAAAAGAGTGAAATTCCTGCTTATTAAAACTATATAGGTTTAGGGAACACATTCTAATACCGATAATCCTGAAGAAAAGACCTCTCCTGTCATGATGAATTTAAAGACCTCTCCTCACCGCTGCCTCCATTTTGCCACTTTGTAGCAGGTCCATTACTATGGCTGCCTCCACCATCGCCATATTTGTTGTTGTTTGAAACTTTTGACTCTGAGCTGCCCTCTAGTGGATTTATTGCTTAACATCCATGCTAATGGAAAGGACACTGGAAAGTATGTGGGCATGAGTTACATAATTTGAAACAGATATATTTTCAATAAGGTAAATTGACTGCATTTCTATAGCGCTTTTCTAGTCTACTGACTACTGACTACTCAAAGCAAAGGTGCCTAGCTGTCCATCAAGAGCAGTGAGGGGTTCAGTATCTTGCTCAAAGCCACTTCAACACACTCTGTAGGAGCTGGGGATTGAGCGGGAAGCTATCGATTACCAGACGACCGCTTTTGATCTGGATCGTACTGTGCCTTGTGGTTATTGTGTGTCTGTCACCCAGTTGCTTTTATGCCGAAAACATTAACCAACCTCTCTGCATTTGGCTACATTGTCCCCAGTAGAACCTGGCTAACATACCAGTGAAGCGGGCTGAGATACTAGCCCATTTTAAAAACCTAAAAGCTTTTCTCCAGGAAACACACCTGAAAAAGCAGTCAACTTTAGACAAGGGAAATCCAGGATACAGGATATCTTTCATTCAAATTTCAATTCTAAGGAAAGGGAAACACACATTTTAATTCATAAAAAGATTCTGTTCACCTCAGATGAGACAGTCTTGGGCAGAAGTTAAACTTAGCCAAACTCATTGCCTCCAAGTTGGACATTATTATGACAGACATCATCTTAATGGATAAGACAGGCTTCTTCCTGGCCCGCCATTCTTTCACCAACGTCCACTGAGTACTTGATGTTGTTCACTCTTCCACATTCCTGGAGATCCCTGAAATGATTTCCATGGATGTGGAGAAGGCGTTCTCCGCATCCATGGAGTGCAGTGGTTACAAACAAACTATGTTCACAGTTTTTTTTTTACTACTTTCAAGGGGTACAAGACAGGGATTCACCCTTAGTCCACGTCCAACTCTTAAATCCTCAGCACTCTTTCAACATATTCACAGAGGAGGCATAAAGCACAGGGTTTTCCTATATGCTGATGACCTTTTATTATTCAAATCGGACCCAGTGTCAACTGTTTGGCATATAGTGGAGACCTGACACAGCTTTGGTACCTTCTCGGGGTATAAATTGAACCTTTTGAAGAGTGTATGTTTCCCTGTCAATAATGTTGCCCTACAGATAGAACACACAACTTTGCCCTTTCGCATGTCTAAACCTGGTTTTAAGAATCTCAGCAGTAATATTACTTTAACCTTTTCTGGTCATGGAAGATAATAATTTTACACCACTGATTGGTAAAATGAAACACGGTTTCCATAGATGAAGCACCCTTTGTTTATCCCTGGCAGATAGAATTACATGCATAAACATGAATATTTCACCAGGGTTAATATCTATTTCAGTGTTTACCTGTTTTCCTTTCAAAGTCCCTTTTTTAAGTCTATAGACAAGCTGATCTTAGCCTTTTTATGGGGAGACAAACATCCCAGAGTACACAAGGAATTTCACAAGGAAAGGATTAGGTCCTCCAAACCTCAGGAACTACTATTGGGCTGCAAAAAATCCCTGACATTGTCCACTGTTTCCACTTTCCCAGTGTGGACTGGTGTCGGTCAGAAACAAATTCCTGCCCATAACTTCACTGCCAGCATTAGTCACAGCTAAGTCACCCTTTCCTTCCTCACAATACACCACATTAAAAAAAATATGGTCTCAGTTTAGACAAAAGTTAAACAGTTTTTTCTATCCAAGGTCCAAATTTCTATCTATCTATCTATCTATCTATCTATCTATCTATCTATCTATCTATCTATCTATCTATCTATCTATCTATCTGTCTGTCTGTCTGTCTGTCTGTCTGTCTGTCTGTCTTATCTATCTATCTTGTCTATCTTATGTATCTTATTGCCTTTTTCCCATATTTTTGAAAGAAATCAAGTGAATTTGCTAAGGTTTCAAAGGGTTAATTCGGTAGACATGGCTACAACATGGCTTCTTTGAATTTCTTGGAGGGCATGACACAAAGACAACTACATAATGAACACAAACCAAAATGGCTTTTCATATCTGAGTCCTGAAATCAAGTGAGTTTTGGGAGCTTAAAGAGAGTTAGTTTGGAGGTCTAGAACATGAGCATGCTTGAAACACACTAGAATAGAATAGAATAGAATAGAATATAATAGAATAGAATAGAATAGAATAGAATAGAATGTATTCCAGGTGAAGAGTAGAAAGTGCATTCTAGGGAAGCTGAGTGCAGCGTACCGTTGACTTTTGAAATGGCAACTTTATTCTTGGTCTGCAAATGGATATTTTGAATTATAAATTGGAAGTCACAGACCTGTATCAGGACAAAGCCTTCTACATTATTTACATTCATAGCATTCATACATAAATCATTTTCACATGAGATACTGAATTTGCCTGAGTAAATATAGACAGCATTTGCGAAGTTAATGATGTGCTGTCATTGTGAGCCCAGGTTCTGAATTGTTTATTAGTTTGGCTTCCAGCTGACAAAAGCTCCTGGGGAAATGGAAGGAGCCCTGTGCCAGTCTGATTGGAGTGTGTTTTCTGTGCCTGCCTGGATGGGTCATTGATTGGGCTTTGGTGCCCTCTCTCTCTGTTTTTGCATCTTAATGATGACACGGATGGGTAGGACTAGTTATTGCTCCATTTGATGGACAGTCTTGGCACAAGATGCTGGTTTTGGAAGAGCCAAGCAAAACCAATAGCCTGCATGGTCACAGGATATATGATGTGTATTCTGTAAGTATGGCTTTTGCTTAAGAAAAAAGAGGTGGTATTTGTCTTTGTGTTTGTCCTCAACTCCATCCTGGGTTAACTGTCAACCTGTGTGAAAAGGATTTGTCTTGGATGAACACTGAATGTTGAATTAGAGATCTTCTTATTCAAGAATGAGCAAAGCCTTACCCCAGTCTTAACTAAACTTTAAAGGGATAGTTAACCCATTTTGAAAAATTTGGTATTACTTCATTTACCTGTGCCCCCATCTGCTATGTAAGCCAGTAGTGGTGCTATGTTTCTCTCATTGTTCCTGAGTGTGCCAATCCTGTCAGTTGATGGGATGTGCATATCTGTAGTATCAGCTCTGCCAGTTGCGGTGCTGGTGTCTTCTGGTTATGTTTTGTTTTCAAAGAAAAAACAATGAAACCAACTCAAAATGGCCAACTCACATGAACAATATTAGTGTAACTAAGAGACTCAATGACAAAAAATGGTTAGATTATGAATGAATATAAATTTTCTTTAGTGTCACGGGATGGACTTCTGGACTTCTGCATTCTGTGAACACAAAGCACTCCCATTCTAGTTTTGCTTTCAAAATATCAACAAGACAAGACCACTAACAAGACCATACAGTTTAATGTTAAAAAAAAAAAAAAAAAAAAAAGTGATGTTAAACCTTCTTTGAGTGGATTAAGGCAAGTACTTTAAAGCAGCTAGCTGGGGGGAAGTCCACCTCAATGGCAGGAGGCTAACAGTTAGCATTTGGAGCATCCAGCCAGTATCCAGCACTCAGTAATAATGCCAGGAAGATAGCACTACTACTGTCCTACAGAACAAGCAAGGGAAATAATATCAAATTTTTCAAAATGGGTGGATTATCCCTGTGGAAGGTTTAGTGGGCTGAACCTAACCCTAAACAAGTTGTTTTCAAGTGTTAATTTGTCTTACTGTCACCGAATTCAGTTCATTGTTGAGGAATTAATATTCACAGTTTGTGTTCACTGCATGTGGCCCACTTAATATGTAGTTGTGCTTGCTACACAAAAGTAGAGGAGAACTTCTAGATAAATTTAATACACTGTCTTTTTGTGCCTTTATAGGACAGGCCTCAGTCATCTGACCCACCAGAGGCCAGTTCTCAGTCACCTCTCATCTTGCTCTCTTTGCACTCCTGTTTTGAAGGGGTACATTTCATTCTGCTCCCGTTTGAGTGAAGAAACCACCTATCATAACCACACAGTTGCAGTTCATTTTATAGCACCTTAATCCTGTACAAGAAAACATGACTGAGTCACTCACCTGACAAACTCCCTTCCCTCTGTTCTGACTGGAGGGTCAGTCTTTTCTGATCATCTCTCACTGGGTGTGTCATGCTTCTGACAGGAAGTTGATTTGGAGGTCATATACTATGCCATTAGGAACGTGGCCACGGGCTTTGGCTGTCTGCTTCAGTGGTTCAGTGGAGGTGATGAAATGCAACAACCTCTCTGATAAGAAAGGGTTTGGAAGGAAGAGCTTCTCAGGGTTCAGTCTGTGCAGGCTAACATGAGCCATAGTGTTACCTTACTGGTCTCTGATGCCTTGATTTCACCCGCAATAACCTTGGTAAACAATCTTATTTTGTTTTATTTCATTTACAGGGATAATGAACATTAATAAACATTTCTGTGAATGTACCACAATCACCCAGAATTAATTTAGTATGTTTTAACATGTCACAAGTGATGTCTTTTTTTCTTTTTTAAGAGTATGTGCAACTTACAGACTCCAGAACAGACCCTTCCAAGACACGCCCATACCAGACCCAGACAAGAGGAAAAGTGAGGGGATTGCTTGTGATATATGATCAAATCATCTTGCAACACTCCATTAACAGACAAATAAAATGTTATTACATTTTGCAGTTTTTTAAAGTTTAGCATAAAGTCATGAAAATTAAACGTGTTGTGAGGTTACAAAGCCGGAGTTTCCATGCACCTTAAGCAGCATAGAGCATATAGTAGAATGAAGCCAGATGAAAACCATGAAGCACACTGCACACAAATAAAACTAACAAATAACAAATAAATATTATTGCAGTTAACCAGGAGTTAAGCAAGAGTGTCGTTTCCTCAGTGGGATGATGCAGTTCCCTCTCCTCTAGCAGTGCCACATGCCGCATCCTAACGGAGCCTCTAATCTGACCAGGTAAATTTTTGCAACTCACACAGAGTTGCATCTTTTGTCAGACTTGCCAAGGTCAGGAAGTTATATTTCTTTAAAACTGAGCAGTGGTGGAAGTGATGAGGTTTCTTATTAAGGGTTTGAAGTATTTGTTTATACAGTAGTGGTTTCAGTGTTGTGTAATTAGCCTGTGAGCAGCTCGTTAAACAGTGGGTAATGTGAGGGACGATTGAACACATGTACATCTTAGCAGATTGAGTTGACATGTTGTTCCTGAATTGCAGTTCCTGATTTTTTTTTTTTTCCTGAGCCTTGAGGGAGAAATGGAGAGATTGGAGTCAGTCATAATTCTGAGATACATAAACTCTGTTACTATTTGTAGCTTTTGTTCTGAAACATAAACATCTGATTCAACATTTTTGTCTTGTTGAAGAACATGTTTATTAATCTGCCTCAAACACACTCCAAAGTAGCATGTTACAGAATCAGAACCAGAATCAGAAATACTTTATTGATCGCCAAGGGGAAATTGGGTACTGATTTGGTTGTATTGCAAATTTGTTTAAGTTTCCATGACCTCCTAGACAACTATGCTTTGCCACAGGCCTTCATGCTAAATTTTAAATTGCTGATGTAAAATCAGCTATATATATGTATATGCATAGCTGTTTTCTTTTTCATTTTGCCCGTTCTAGGATGTAACCCATGTCCTATACCAATATGAGCTGGCATGATGATGAAAAGATAGACGTGAGTAACAGTAACAAAAGGTCTGTGTTCGTCCCCAAAACATTTCAGTTACAGTATGTTTTTGAGTTTTGACTGAATTCAGGTGTCTCCTCAAGTATCAGTCAAGTGAGCTGTCTTCCTTTTCATTGTTGTGTCTCCTTGTCTTCCCTGATAACCCCGGCTAAGCCAAGCTGCCATGGGGCAAAAAAATATGACAGACTGTGTTACATGTGAGGTGGAGGGGGGAAATCATATTTGGGACATTACCAGCTGTCATAGCCAAAGACAGGTCCACTCTTCTGGGGTTCATTATCAGCTGAACTTTCCTTGATGCTGTAAGTAGTGGAGGACTGGTGTGGTTTTGGAGGTACTACGAAAATAAAGGCACAGTCACAGGGGATGCTTAACGAAATGAAAGCCACCTTCTTTCATGTTTGTCCATCACTAGACAGACTTCACAACTCTTTAGATTAGTCTTTGGCCTCTGGAGCTGTGGTGGTTTCCCTAGCTCTGCCAGCACTTTCTTGCCAACAGCATAAGAAACACTAGAATTAGTCATCCAGTTGTGATTTGTTACTATCACAGGCTATATTACTGTTGGTTTAACGTAATTAATGACTGAGTTGTACCATAAGGTGTAAAATGTCAGCTTGACTTAAAACTGAGACAAGTGGTGGTCAAAGAAGCACAACAGAGGTACAATATTTTTTCATTCATGTAATTATGTAGTTTTGTCTTTGTAATGTTGCTTCTGCACCTACAGAACAGTTTCCTGTGTGCACTGTAGGACCTTCCAACCTCCATCTCTGGTAGTAGCTTCCCACTGTGTTCACATGCACATTCTATTTACAGGGTGTCCATAAAGTCTCTTTACAATTTAACAAATTTATTACAAAAGCAAATGAATAGACAAATCTGTGGAAATTATTACAAAATGAGGAGTAGATAGTGAAGTTTTTTTTTTTTTTTTTTGCCTCATTTAATACACATCTATATGGGCACCATTAGTTGCATGAAGCACATCAAGACGGTACTCAATTTCTTTCCATATTCGCTGTAGCATAGCCTCATCAATGGTGGCAATGGCATCTGTGATCTTTTGCTTCAGGTCGTTGAAGTCCCGTATCTTTGTTCGATACACAATATCTACACGAAAAACTTTGATAACCACTGAGTACATAGAACAAATCTGATTAACAGATCTCATCAATTGCTTTTGTAATAGATTTTTAAAATTGTATAAGACTTTGTGGACACCCTGTATGTTCAGGATAGTCAGATGTTCTGCACATTTCCATTAAGTAACGAACCCAGTAGGAAAACTATAGAACCTTAGACTGTGTGTGTGTGTGTGTGTTTGTATGAAACAACTGGTAAGCTTCATGCATGACTGAGTCTTGTATTCGGAGTACCAGTGTGCATGTTAATGCAGACTTGCAGTCTCCTAAGATGTTGGATACGGCATTATACCACAAGGTCTTCTTCCACTGCAATGGTACCAAACCTTTCACCATTTCTTTGCCACTGAAAAACAGGAACGCTGGATTTTGCATTCACTGATGGTCCAGTTCTAGCCTGGATCCAGTCCTTATGAATCACCACAGTCACGTTTTCAAATTTTGTGCCGATTCCTGAGATCCAGAACTGTTTCATTCCTGGAGGTAGGTTTCATCGGGTTCTGATACCAACAGCTATCTAAATTTGAGTATTTCTTCTGTTCTCATTGTTAAGGCATAGATGAATGAAAAAACAAGCAATTAGCCGGTCTAAAAGTTGCTGTGGTGATGCCTGATGATGCATTCAATTAACTGACTATGTTTGGTTAATTGCTTTAATGTTGAGCAGTGGCTCATAGGTGTGACAAGCACTGACTTCATCATCTGATAAAGACATGGCCAGAACTCACTGAATTACAGCAGGATTCGTGGTGTCCAGTTCCAGTTCCACTAGATTTGCTTGATATGTAACAAGAGCCAATAGAACCACGGGGGCAGGGCCTCAGCACCGTTAATCACAGATTGGTTACACACTTTTACATCAATGAAGCAACTGGCAGTGAGAGCTGGTTTGACTAGATGCATTTTGTTGTAAACTGTCAAGCATTTGAGGAAGCCAAGTAGAATAAAAATGGCAACATTGACCAACGATGAGTTCTGATCTCTTATTATTATCTGGTCAAAGAATGACGTTCAGCAGAGTTTGATGGAAGAAAGAGGCAACAAGAGGCTATGTAGGATAATATCACTGCACTCGAGGAACTGGACCACAAGTGTGATCCTGATTAATACTGAGAAAAAATGAAGCTGCATATGTTAAGGTGGAAAAAGGCTCATAGATAAATTATTACCGCATAAATAAATAAGCCTGTCATGGTGAAAATTGGCAGCCTCATTCATTTTCTACACAGCATTTAACATTGTGTCACACTTTGTCAGATTTGGCAGACAAAATGTATTGCTTTATGGCACAAAAAGGAAGTGGGTGCTGTTGTTCTGGCTGGAAAAATACATAGTATATTGCATAAAGTTAATTGTCTTCCTTTCTGTCTTCAGAGAAGAGAAAATTCGCAAATTGGCCACTGTCCCTCCCTCTCATTAGAGCATCTCCTTATGAGATGTTGCCATAGTAAGAGGAGCAGCACTGGTTAACTTTCAATATTGAATAACAGTCTAAGCTTGATGTTTGTGAGGCCAGATGTCAAGTGTAGAGGTGAGGTTTTCTTCAGTCTCTAGATGGATTTATAGGAACTCCAACTCCGCCCTCCAACTCATTTGATCAACATAGTGGAGAAGTCTTTATAGCTGCGTTTATGATGTATGTAGTCGACTGACTGATTTATCAGACTCGTGATCAATAGGCGGTGTGCAGTGTTTGACACGAACTATGTCAGCTGGGTTTCAGGGAAGAACTTTGCTTTGAGATGCAGCAGACGTGCCAAGTTCTTACCTCCTTTAGCCCTGGTTGCTTTGGCAGTGCAAGCAACAGCATGCTCTCTTCACACATACTATGGGTGCGTGTGTTTTCCACTTAAGACACAGCACACACCTCTCTCATCCATCTTTTCTCACAACTCTGCATCAAGATATTGTCGTTTAATACTTCATAAACTAACAGCAATAGTAAATCTTATTACACTGTGATGGTTAAATTTTAAGTGATCCGTAGTTCACATGCATAACAAACCATGGGGGGTAGGCTGTATGGATCATGGATGAGCTATATTCTATTTCACCTCTGCTTGCTACATGTAGTACCTTTAAAGAAAGATTTTCATATAAGGTAAAAAACCTTGATATAATGTTCCCACAATACCACACTGCAAACAAGCTGATAACTTGAGATGACCCCAAGAGTTTTAGGTCATTTTCACCTGTAGCATGTTTGTTGTGATTTGAATCAGTGGAATAGGTGATACTTTGTTGCATTCTTAATTTGGTTCAATTTCATTTCACATGGCAATAAATTCAAACAAACCGAAAGGTGTCAACAAAAGCCAAATGGGAGCTGTCAGCCTGCTCATTGATCAGGGTCAGACAGATATCGCTAGGTTGAAAGGCAGAGAAAGGAAATGTTTTCCACCCAGATGTTTTTTCCTCATTACTCACTATATTATATAAACATATTTGGCGGTTCACATTCACACTGCAAATAAACTGCTCCAGAGTTTGTCTGTAACTGTGGGAAGACCACCTCCTCAGCAGGGTCTTGGTTCTGTTTGTTGTGGTCTGTGCCCGAGTGAAATTGCTGGTTTTACGCTTGCCCAAACTAACACTATCATGGGGGTAATGCACCAGAGTTTGATTCAATCAGACTAAACAAGGCAGGTGTGAAAAAGCCTTCAGCTTCTACCTCCTGCTGAAACATGGACAAAGTCATATGGGAGAAGCATCCTCCTTTAGATTTCTCTGAGGAGATTTCCCATGTCACTTTGGCAACAAATCAACCAACCTTGTGCCTGACATTGACATGAGGCTGGCAGACAGGGCCTGTATGCTTGTGAAGCCCTAGTGAACTTGGCAGTTAGCGAACAGATTACAGGGAGATCTCAGATCATTGTCAGGCCTGCACTGGCCTTAGTCATCAGACATCTTGTGCTGTCAGAGGCAACTGGCTGGTGAAGCAAGGCGACAGTGATGCTTTGCTGCTCAGTCGCCTGGGTTCAACTTCTATTCTCCCTCTTGCCATGCTGAGTGATCGGCTGTGGCAATGTTTCTGCCTGAGTGACGCACAGCACTCCGTGGAAAAGGGCTCTTGCATGTATTTGTGTCTGGCAACACATTATTGTTTGTCTTGTGAATGTGCAACGTGCAGTGCAGCAGTAGTTTGCCCATGTACTATGCCAGCATGCACTGGGTCACACTCACAACAGAATGATTAAACTCAATCCCATTGTGGTCCAAATGGCCCCATGAGGGAATCTCAGAAATAGCATAGCCATCTCGATAAAATGTGTTTCTCCATGGGTTTGGTCCCCACTGGTCTCCATCGACAACTGATTTTGATTTAGTTTGAGTCTTAATCTTTTGACTAAAATCCATCTTACTTTTAGTCACATTTAAAGGTTTTTAAGGTGATAAAAACTATTATAGGAATGTTTAGATAATGCTCAATTTGAGCCCCACGTGTCCTCTGGTTAGATCTGAATTATTCAGCCGTTTGCATTTTTATGCCCCGTGTAAAACTAATGATGGGATTCGTTCCAAACTCAGCTCAGAGTGGTGTTTTCACTTGTCTGTTTCTGGTATTTCTCTTTTTTTGTAACAAAAATGTCATGCTTTATCATAGCTTTTATCAATAAACATTTATTTTGTTTGGTTTTGATCTAGTTTTTTTCCTTGAAAAGGTGCCAAGCAGGGGGATCATTCCCCATATATATGGAATACGTAACAGAGTGGAGAGATTGTCTTCAGACAACAGAGAACCAGTGTTACTTTTGTTGACTAAAACTATGACCTTGATTCTCTGAGTGAAAGGACTATCTCCACTCCATTTCAATTCCATATGTACGGGGCATGATCCCCCTGCATGTCAGGGTACGTGGTTAAGAAACATCAGCTTGCCTGGCCACACCCTCTAGTTTAAATATGACGCATTTGTGCTGGCTTGGAATTACTGATTGTTTGATCTCCACCTGAGTCAGAATGCAGTGTGTGCCAATCTGTGTTGTGTTTTGAAAGAAAAGTGTGGTTACGTGTGTGAGTTACAGCACTCAATCCCCTTTGCCTGTTAAACAGTAGTTTGGACGTCTGTCTCTACGAGTAGCCTCCCTGAATTGCTTTTTCCTTTGTTCTGTTTTTCTGTCTCTTCCCTTGCTGGTGGCCTCCCAGTGATGTCTTCCAGCTATGGCAGTTGTGATTCCCCACACCACTGTATTGCTTGTGGTGTAATGAGCTGTTCTTGAAGGGTTCAAGTGGAGGGGGTGAGCCTGATTTTGGGGGCTCTTCTTTGGCCCCACATGCTGTGGTTTTCAGCGATTACACATCTCTTGGTTGGATCGCCATGTGTGCAAACTCTTTGCTTTAGGCTTGCCAGAGCCTGTAGTGGGGACTATGCAAGAGGACTAGGACTAGGGCTGCCTACTCATACCATTAGATGGGTATTTACCACTACATATAGGGCTCACCAGGTGGCTCCCTTGGCCACAGTCCAGGACATCCTGCTGTTCCCGGAAGCCCAGTTGGAGGCACGGAAGTCTGCCCTTACTCTACAAGGTTTGGTGGCAGCAATCAAGGCAGTTTGCATAGGTGAATATGCACTACACGAGGAGGGCTTCTCCATGATGTCCCAGTTTCTTAGAGGTACCCAGAGGCTTACAGTTCACAGAACTGGACCTTCAGTCCCTCCATGGGACTTAGATATAGTCCTTGGTACACTTCAGCATTCCCCCTTTCAGCCCCTTGAGGTTGCTGACTTGAAATGACTTTCCCTTAACAGCTAGCTATAACCTCTGCCAGGGGGATGAGCGAACTCCATGCACTCAGTCAGTTCAGAGTGACTCTTGCAGGTTTTCGCTGGATAGGTAAAATGTAACCTTCCACCCCAATCCACCATTCCTGCTTAAAGTTCCATCAAGCTGTGGTCACTCTCTTCTGGGAGACAAGGAGGTCAGGGCCTTGGCAGAATATATCCAATGCACACAGGCCGTCAGAAGACTGTTCAGCTCTTCATCTGCTTCAACTCTTGTCATTTGGGTAAGCCTTTGTCGAAATCTAGGCTGTCCTGCTGGGTTGTGGACACAATTCAGCAAGTGTAGTGTTCTCAGGTGTGCGTACCCCATTTGGGGTTTGGGCCCACTTGATGTCTAAATGTAGCAGGTAGCCCCTCCTTTGGGGAGCAGGAGCTGGGTGTGACTCATCAGTATGCGACTGGGCCATGCCTCCCTTCCAACATTTGCTGTCTCTCTTGGTCTGCTTAGCACCTGTGGGTTGATCTGAGTGGCCTCTCTGTTCAAAGGTTTGGCCTTTGCGGAACCTTACCTGTGTTCCTTTGGACATCTTATGTCTTGCAGACTAACCTTCCAGCCCTTCTGCCTCTCAGGCTTGGCCTTTGCATCTTGTGGGGCCTTGACCCAGCTAGTTTGTAAATAGTGTACATTTGTAATTAGTTTGTTTATTGCACATTGGTCTGTTGGGCTTGTTGATTACAGTGCCTCCTCAAGAAGTGTCTTGAAGAATTACCCCGTACATATGGAATATGTGATGGAGTGAAGTGATAGTCTTGAGGCAATAGAGAACATATGGTTACATTGTAACTTTGGTTCTCTGTGTGAGAGACTATCTCCTTTTAGGCTGCCCCGGGACACGTTTTGATCAAACTATCATTGACTCAGTGACAGCACAGGTGTTTTATTGGTAGGGCGTAACTGTAGGGCGTGGCTGGGCAAGCTGGTGTGTCTTAAAGCTATATCCACATACCCTGACAAGCAGGAGGATCATTCCCTGTACATTTGGAATGTGAACAGAGTGAAGAGTTAATGTTTGAACTCAGAGAATCAAGGTTACAGTATAACCATACATTTAGTTAAAGTGGTAATACGCAAAATCCATGTTTTGTTGTTTTGTTTTGTTTTTGGTACTAATTGACATGGCATTATTTGTCAAACAGTGTTTGACTTCCTCCTTGGTTCTTGTATTGATGAAGTTTTTGTAGGTGGCAATCTTTTCTATGTCTGGTGGCTATCACTGCTCATAATAACCAGTTCTTGACTGCACAGCCTGGAAACATGACATGCATCATTCAACCTCAGCAGAGGGTTTTTCCCAGGAAAGATCCACAACAGTAAATGTAAAACTTTTTATTAAATGGTATAGATTGAATTATTACTGTATTATGGCAATCAACCTTTTAATACTTAAAATTAAATTCCACCCTAAAACATCACACAGATTTTGTACTTGATTTTGATTCTGATAAATATTGAGTGAATATGCAAGACTCAGAGAAAACATCTAATATAACAGTGTTTCAGTCTTGTGTTTATTTCCATTGGAGCACCTCCAGAAAGTGCTTGCTTAATGCCATCAGAAATAAGAGTCTTGGCTCTCTTGATCTTGCTTTTGGAAAGACTTAAATAGATTTTTTTCTACACAAATATTGACTAAAATGTCCAACATCACAGCAGTAGTTCATCTAAATTCTATTTTAACTTTCTATTGCCTTACAGAAGGTATGATATTGTACCCTGTAATGTAATATAATACAACTGTAACTGCCTGTTCAAATGTGTAAATGATAGCACTTGGGGTTCATGAGTGCTCTTGAGCAAAACCATTCAATCCACTGTTACAGCGATGGCTGCTGAGATTTTGAGCTCTTTCAAGGTCTTTGTTTTGTTTTGGAGAAAATCCCCCTGCCTCCTCCTTGCTCCCCAACACACACACACATAGCCAGGCTGCTTTCGCCTTCACCCCTGCATTGGGCAGTGCTAGTTTGTTGAGTCTGGTGTTAGCAGACTAACAAACATTTCAAGCTGTTGAAGGCACATACTTACTCAGTCAGTTTGGAAAAACATTATCATAGCAAACTAACCACATCCATGGAACTAATAATTGGCTTTTACTGTGTTGTGTATAGCTAATTTAGACTTGTTGCATACAATATGCAGCATAATTAGATACTGTTCATTTAAAAAAAATACTGAAAAACACTTATTTTCTTCTGCTTTGTTCTGCTTTTGAATGGGGCTTAATAAAAATAGCAAATCACTCCACCATAGTGGCTAGTTTGGCCTTTTTCACATGTGCCAGAATGAATAGCTATGCTGGACTGGACTGGGAATTTGCCTCTGTCTTTTCTGAAAGCCCTCTCCAACCACAGCTCTTCCCATTACTCTCTTTTCTCACATTGCTGTCAGCACAGATGCTGATGTACAATGGAGTGTCATCCATGCTTCAATACCTTGATAACTGACAAATTTAAAGGACTATACCAGTGATTTTGCATGTTAAGTGTAATATTTACAAAATGTCTTTAGTTCACGTTTTGCCAGTCCCAAAACAAGGAATCTTATTTTAGAACTCTGATATCATTTTTCCTACTTGTTATCCAGCCGCTGGTTTCCATTCATTCTGCTATAATATGAAAATGAACTTTGTAAGACTTCAAACTTTCTTCACACCAGTATTGCATCACTGTAATAAAGTCATGTACATATATATATATATATATATATACAGACATATCAATTTTGTGGTTTATGAATTTGATAGCCACAGAAACATAACATAAAGTGGCTGTTTCAACCAAAACTTCTTACTTCTTACTTACAATTGAAGGATTTTGATTATATGTTGTGGAATCCTGTATGATTCATCATGATATGCAAAATGGTTTGTTGCAATGTAAAACATGGATACATTAATAGTAAATGGGACAGTCAAAATCACTGGTACAGTCTTTTTAAGTTTTATTGGTGATGTGTAACCATGTTACCATGGCAACCACATTAAAAAGGCTTTGAGTCAGCATCACACTGGTATGTCTTTGCTGATTTTTAAGCACATGAAGATAGCAGTGTGCTGTCTATTGCTTTCTCTTTCCCTGCCTCTTACTTCTCTTTGCATGAACGCATGTCAATCTTAATGTTTACGACCTTTCCATGAGTCTACATGTATGTGCTGTTCTGTACAAATGTGACTGTGTTTTCATAATATAAATAAAGCACAAACTACCTACTGTATGTAACATAACGACTGCCTTTTCTCTTAGAAAAAGCCTTTCCTCAAGGCTCAAAAAAGCTTGCTGCTGCCAGAGCCAATCAACAGCATCAGCAGACAGGCAATAAGTAGCTTACCAGCTGTTGATGAAAATATGTACACTGCCCTCACTCCCACCACCATGTATGTTTGTGTTAAACTGGCAAGCCAACTAATAAGATTACATGCTAGTCAATGGATTTGATAGCTTTGTCTATTTGGAGTCATTTAATCCACCTTAATAAATGCTACTAACTACTTTGTGAATGCTTTGCCACAAGGTTATCTTTGCCAAAGCAGACAAATTATTGGGGCCCAATATTATTTTTGTCAAATCAACACCAGTTTTACAGGCTATTGTACTTGCATTGTATTGTTTTTAGACTGATAATCCATTATTCTAAAGTATTTTATTCTCTCCCTTATTGTGCATCAACTTAGGAACAGCTTGGCAACATAACATCGCTTTCTCCACAATATTCAAGGATTCATTTAAGGACTGAATTTTGAAATTTTCCATTGTGAGTTAAAAAAAAAAAAAAAAAAAAAAAAAGTCCCTCAGGAATATATTGCAAACTGGCAGAACATCCATGTATTTGTGTCTGTGTGTATGTGTGTCTTCCCGCCTGTTGCACTGAGTGCCTTATGAAGCTCTCATAGTGACTGGTGGTCAGGGCTATTGATTGCCCTGGGAGAGTGATGTGCCCGGCACCTCCTTAGGATTAGGATTTATGTGAGGCACAGCCAATAGCACTTCATCTTAGCAGTGAGAAAAGAGCAAGGTGTCATGATACGTGCTGGTTTCAAACAGCTCATTTAGACCTGGGCAGCATTGTCCTCTGAGCTATCACAAAGCTGTAATGCATAAACAGATGTATGGAGAGGTTACATTTCTACAGGCCTAACAGCAGTTACCTGTAATGCCAGTATAAATGCCAGTACTGTAATAAAACTAAATATAACAAAACCCAGTTTAATAACATTTTAACAGGGTTTTGACCGTAAGAGAAGCCTTTTCCTGGCAGAGGAAAAGTCTTTAAAGGATAGATTCAGTATCTTTCAACCTAGGCTGTATTACAGTGTTGATTGCCATCATTTCTAATAACATGTAGCACAACCTCAACTTGTTAGTACCATATAATGTCTATACAGTGATATTTCCAATCAATACTGTAAGAATATATTTGAAACATATTAGGTGGAATTTCCAGTTGGTGCACTCATAGAATAGACAGAGACTGGAGCCTCCCACTAAACTTCTTAAATTTCTTTATAAAAGCCCATCATTTTGCTGGTCATTCTTTAACAGTCAGTGTTGAGTAAATATTCTGTGTTCCCCATCTAAGAACACTCTGGAATGCATTATCTCTATGCATGCCTAAAAAGCATTTGATAGGGTGAAGAGGGATTATTTAATCTCTGTTTTAGAAAAGTTTGGTTTTGGCCCAGTTTTCATCTCTTGGATTAAACTATTATCTCCACCTTCAATAGTATATATCAATAACCAGTAATCTAAACCATTTGACTTGCATAGGGGCATCCGACAGGGCAGCCCTCTGAGTTTCACTCTAGCAATGTTTTACTCTAGCCACTGAAACACTGACAATTGCCCTACATGACTGTACAGAGTGGGTGTGTTCATGGAGGCATAGAGCATAAGCTGTCTTTATATGCAGACGACCTTTTCCTTTATATTTTGAGTTCAGGGTTTTGTCCTCCTGTATGGAAACTCATCTTTAGCATCTCTTCCATGCTGGTGGCAAACTGCAGGACACACTGTGGTTTTGAGCTTCGTATTTTGACCCTCTGCTGTGATTTCAATTTATTTACCAGCCACCTGGTTGGTGATTCCAGTTTATTTTTTTGCCAAACTCCAAATTTACTTGCATATGGTGATTGGCAGGTGTTCATTTTGGAACCTGATCACCTATAATTGTTGAAATTATATATCCATACATCAGGTCAGTGATGCTGGATTGACATCAGATTGTGACTGTTGTGTTTAAATATTTGTGAAAAGGAAACCTGAACAAATTCACTTCATTTCTCTCAAAAACATGGGAAAAAAGATAATGAGCAGATTAGCAAGAAATGACCTGAAACTTGGTTACATTTTATTTACACTAAACTGTCAAAAAATGAACAAAAATAAAGCAGTACTGAATAATTTGCAATTGAAGAAAAAAGCTAAATGAAGAAAAAAATCACTGGAAAACATATTTATTATAACTGTATATTTAAAATAAAAAAAATGGCAAGCACAACAATTAAAAACAACAATAAAATTAAAAAATAAAAATAATTAAAGTGAATTTTGTTAACAGGGTGAAATAAAACCTTTCAAAATAAAAGCTCTAAATGGGCCTCTGGGTTTCCAAAGGTTAAATTACACTGCCATGTAAAGTGTTGCAAGGATGTACTGTACAGTTGAATAGGCAGAGGCTGTAAGATTACACAGAATTATTGTACCATGACTGCTGCCATTTGTTATGCAGTGTTAAAGTGCTTTGTTTCCAGTCTTAACCAGAGTACAGCGCAGAGCCACAACAAGGCAGATGAGGTTGTGGGGCCTGCTGCTTTTGCAAATGACGACAGAGGACGAGAAAGGACACATACTTTATGTTTACAAGTGTTCATTTAGCCTTCACAGCGAGCATTTGCCACTGATGGGAAGGAAGAAGCCAAGTCCAACACTTAGGGTTTGCATGATGAGCCAGTTCAATGTCGACCCAGATGTCGGCCCAGTTTTCACAATATATATGTCACAGTAAAAACATCATGTTAAAACAGCTGTGGAAATTGTTTTGAAATGATATTGGAGAGATGTTTAAGTCCTGATTTCACAAACAATGCAGCCACTGTAACAGAGCTGCGCCATGCATTTTTCACAAATTCCTCTTCTTTTTCACTAGAGGTTCCAGTATTTTGGTTTTAGCCATCCGTATGTGACCTAACCATCCCCTGCCTTTTCCCCACACAAGGCAGACTGCAGCAATGAAGCTGCTTTCCCTCTTTGTGTTTGCTCACCATTCATGGCTGGAAAAAAGAGAAAAGAGGAGATGAGAGAGGACAGTCTTGGGCTAAGAGCATTGTGAGATGAATCTAAAGCGGGATGCTTCATTTGCGTAGCCCTTACCGTTTCTTCCGCCGAGATACTTTGGTGAATGCTTACATTTCTTTCTTTTTCAAAGAAACCTCTTTCATCTTACTCTGTTTTTCTTTTTCCTCAGGTTGCCTTTTAAGGGATATTTAAAGGAATATTAGATTTTTGAAAACAAATACCAGAAAATCTCTTGCAACCTTGCAGCTTCTCCATTGTTCATGTATAACACCCGTCCCATGTACCTATGAGAGGGGGCCTGGGTTCTCTAATTTGATTTAATAACGATATTCCCTTGTTAATGCTTACACACAAAATATGAATTATTTAAATGAAACACACCACAACAATATTTAAATGTTTTTCTTAGTTCAAAATAAATAAAATAATTTGGGTCCAGTAGTAAAATAAAATTAAATAGAAATAATATCCACTTTCAATAGCTTTCAGTCAACTAGGATTTTTAACATCACCAGGGCATAGCCTCTCAAATGTAAAATAAACCAAAATAACTGTGTGGCCACAAACTCTCACTGCGTCGTGGCTTGGGTGCGTTGGGGCCTGAAACAAGATGGCCGCTTCGCTTAAATAAGCAAAAAATAAAAGGCACGTGCAAATATTTCAGTACTCACAGCTCCAGACAGTTCAAAGGGATAGATGAGGGGACTGAACCCACAGCACACAGCCCACCAGATCAAACAATCCACAGCTTAACACCAGCAGGAGGGACACAGATCTCCGGTAGTCCACAGGAGCTTTGCTCTCTCTCAAGCCGTCAAAATGTCGGTCTCCTCCTCCTGAATTAAATAACTCAGCTAAATAACAAGTCCATACACCATTTCATGCCGATTTAGCAATATCTTGTACTAGCTGAATACATCAAATGCTAACAGAGTATGAGCTAAACAAAGGACCGCTAAGCTAAACGCTAACGGCTATTAGCTGTTAGCAATACCAGTGGTTTTTACATCATAACACTTAGTCACAGTTTTATAAACGACACACAGACTCATATTTACCTCCTTGTAGTTCACAACTCTTAACACCAGGTAACAGGTCGTCAAACAGGAGAATAAGACTGTATTGCTCTCCTACAAACTCCAACATCCACTTGGGAGCGGCAGCTGGCCCCCCGGGCCTGCCGAAACACAGTGGCCCCCGCAGCTCTAAGTCCCGCCCCTCTACCTGAGACTGTTACTGGACTGGCTGATGCTTTAGCGCTTCACAATGAAATAACAGAAAAACAGTGATTGACACCTTATACTACAGATAGTTAGGCTGTGAGTCTAAACACATGCTGGCTCATGTACACATCAAATAAACTATATTCATTTGCATGAACTTCTGTCTTAACATTTAACTGTAACATGAACTATAAAAGAGTATGATGAGTATTTTAACGTTATTACTATTGTAGCTGAAAGGTGTTGTTTTTAACATAAAAGCATCATAGACTCATACTGTAAGAGTAACTGAATGCTTTCATTCAGAATAAATGTAGAAATCAACTTTCGGGGGTGCCCTGGTAGCTCACCGTTAAAGAGCCTATACCATGTGTTAAGACTGAGTCCTGATTGCAGCGCCCTCGGTTCAAATCCGACCTCAGGTCATTTGTTGCATGTCATCCCCTCTCTCTCCTGTGTTTCCTGTCTCACTCTACTGTGAGTGTTAAATAAAGCAGAAATTCTAAAAAAAAAAAAAAAAATAATAATAATAAAATAAAATAACTTTTAAAGGCACGTTCAAGAGCCTTGCAAGGTCTTTCTTTTTAGTACCACTTTAGGTTTTGGTTTATCAGCTGAAATGACTGTGTTATGTCTCCCATCGCGGGTGGCTAGCCTTGAACAAGCCTTTTAACATCTCTGACTCCCAGTCGTTAGCTTGTCTGGACAGACAGAGCCATAAGACAGGAGGTTAATGGAGCCCCGTCCGATCACCAGGCCAATGATGGCATTTCCTAGAAGAGAAATGAGGAACGGTGTGGAGCACTAGCCAGCCAGGCAGCACTGAGCCAGTGAAATATGAGGCTGTGAACAAGAGGCTGATCAGGGTAAACACTGAATCTCATCCTGGGTGCTGTGGTGATCCACCACACTTTGCAACTCCTACAATGTTCATGAATAAAACAAAAATTAAAGAAATATAAAGAATTCTGTGAATCTTGGAGGGCAGTTGACATAGCTTTAATATGAAAAAGCAACACATTCGGCTGTAATAGCCTTCAACAGGGTCCAGGACGAGAGAAATGGATGGAAAGACACATTTCTTCCCCTCTGAGGTGAATTTCTGACAGTGAAAAGAATCTCACCAACTGCTGTAGTGTTTGCAAAGTGGCTCAAAACAAGGTCTCTTCTCATGTCTGGTATCTTATGTATAGTATGACGAACCTTAAAGAGATAAGTCACTCTTTCTTCTTTTCCTTTTTTCTTTTTTTGGGTATATTAACTACTTTTATCCACTGAAATTGTTAATTAAATAAGTTTGATGACGTGCAACAGATTTTTTTACAGCCCCAAATGGTGTAGAAATGCTTAAAAAACAAAAGAAAACTAGTCTCCTCAATTACAACGGTTGTCAGCCGGTGCCTGAGAGGTTCGTGAAACGTGTGATAGAGGGGAGCAGAGGAAGAGAAGAAGCTAGCCACTACATCACTTGCCAGCTGTCTTTCAGTTCTTGTTATTTTTGTCCTCCAAAATGCGTGCATGTTACTTGTGTTGTGGTGGCTACTGCTTCTCAGGTGCGGAGTGATACAGGAAGTGCAGAAGTTACAGGATCTTTCTGGAAAAATGCAGCTATAAACAGTACTTTGAGCAAAGCTATTGTCTATGTGCACTCAGTAATCGTATAGTTTTGGAAAATTACACTTTCATTAAACTTTCTTTGGATTAAGGCGCTTATTTTGAAAAGTGTTAGCTGGGGGGAAGTCCACCTCAGTGGCAGGAGGCTAACAGTTAGCATTTGGAGCATCCAGCCAATATCCAGCACTCAATAACAATGAGAGGAAGATAGCACCACTACTGTCTTACATAACAGCTAGAGAAGGAAATGAAATAATATATTTTTTTTTTTTGCAAATGGCTGAACTATCCCTTTAAAATGCTTATAAAGTGCATAGACACACAGAGAGAGAGAGAGAGAGAGAGAGAGAGAGAGAGAGAGAGAGAGAGAGAGAGAGAGAGAGAGAGAGAGAGAGAGAGAGAGACAAATCCCTCATCCCTCTTGTCTTGCCACACAGCCCAGCCAGAACCTTGTCTTGCATTGAAATGGCACTTTCTTACCTGCATGTGAGTGCATGCCAGGGTTGGCATGGAAACAAGGGGAGGGATAGGAGTGTGGTGGTTGGTTTGGCATCAGAGGGAGGAACCACAGAGATGAACCTGATTGGTGGAGGAAAACAGTATGTCAGCACTAGAGGTATGACATTATTGAGTCAGTATTACCGTTGTATCATGAATCCACCACATGTTAAAGCCATTACAGGATAATAATTGCTGATTAATCAAATAATATAGCATGTCTAGAGTGTATAGGTTTCTGTTACAGACTTTATGACACTTTCAACTCATTCACAGCTGCAGCATGTTGGTCTTTGATATATTACACCTTTTATGAAGTAATAATCGTTAATGCAATTAAGCCATTTTATTACAGTGTCTGCTGATTCATTACATTACATTACATTTTTTTGACATTTCAGCTCATTCAGGGACATTTTACTACATCTTCATGTTATTACATTATCTAACAATTATGAGCTGCTAAAAGCTTAATTTCAGTTCATCAGCTGGAATTCAGTGTCCATCTTGTGCTTACATACTCACAATACTGTGCAAAGAATATCAAACTGAAAAGCCTTGCTTTTCAAAATACTTGTTGTGCAATTAGTCTGCTGTTCCACATATGAAATGTGTCTGATAAGCCTGTTCAATTAATTTGCCATCTGACTTGTTCACAATAAGACTTGTGACGCACAAGCAATATTTAAATAACAAGTCTGTGTTCACAAAAACAGATTGTGAATCTGTGAGTATGAATCTAAAATGGTTGAGAGGCGAAGAGTTACAACTTAATGAGCACAATTTTACGTATGATTGAGATTAAAACAAGATCTGACTCAAGGTCGGTGATGTTGATTACTGTATGTTTATAGGAGGGAAATAAGCAGAAATCAGCAGTGAAATAAGCAGTATTTCCCTCGATTTCTATTTACTCTGCTTTTGGTTGAGCTCCAACTCATGATTGTGCTGTATATAAACTAAGGCTGCAAGTAATGGCTATTTTAATAATCCATTAATGCAGTCATTTTTTGATTAATCAGATTTTTTTCTAAAAAGGCTATTCTTTCCTCTCTCAGTATTTTATTTAATAATGACAAATAATTCCTTCAACAATGCTCCCTGTCAAACAACACACACTTATAAAACAAAATGCTACACATTATGTACATCAGATAATTCAAGCTATGAGCATTTTTCAGAGAATAAAACATGTTCAAATTTGAAAATAGCAGCTGGACATGGGAACTATAATGAAATGTGTCGTTTATCAAAAAAGTTTATGAGCATACTGATCAAGTTTCTGTTGTAAGGAAATAAGATTTACTATAAACCTCACACATACTAGTGTCTCTGTGGAGCCCTGTCTCATAAAACTCACATTCTCATACAAGCAAAAGTGCAATCTCAGTCACAGTTTGAGGGGAACATATTTTTGGCGTGGATTGTGTTTGTTTGTAACTTATGACATGAACCTTTGTAATGCCTTAGTTTCAAAGCCACACTAGGAGGTAGGTGGTGTGGAGTCGAGCAACTGACCTCACCTAGCTGACCTCACCTTTTCTAACCTTAACCAAGTGCCTAACCCTAACCACGTGACACTGACACATGATAAAAGCAAGAAAGCCCAGTGTGTCACCCGTTTGGAGTCCAACCCTGTGCGCCACCCAGTTCCCCATTGACAACGGCTCATCTTATTTAAGCTTTCAGCCAAATGAACAATGAGTGGCCACTGAGGAGCGTCTGTGGCCCTAGTTTTTGTGGTTTGTCCTGCACCCTGTCAGTGTCAGTGAGCATGTCAAATTAGCGAGGTGGTCGCGTGATGTGATGCGACACAACAGTTGGCCGCCAGGTCTTTGATGTTGGCTCGGTGTGTCTGCGCCTTGATCAGCAGATCCTACTGGGTTTATAGGGTATTCGAAGCTCAGTAATGTACTGAGGCGCCAGGCCATGCAATGCTTTATATGTGATTAACACAATTTTAAAATTAATTCTGAAATGTATTGGCAGCCAGTGGATGCTAAAACTGGTGTGACCTCGAGGTGTTGTGGTTAGTAGTCTTGCTGCAGCATTCTGTACTCTCTGGGGCTTTGCAAGTGTTGCTCAAGCATTTTTACAGAGCATTGCAGTAGTCAAGCCTGGATGAGATAAAAGCAGGAATAACCCTCTCAGTGTCCTTTAAAGAAAGTGCAGATTGCATTTTAGCAATGTTTCATAGATGAAAGTAGCATAACTGAGCAAGTTTTTTGATGTGGATATCAAAATTTTTTTTATTATAATCAAACATTACACCCAAATTTCTTGCAGGCAGTGGGTCCTAAAACAGACCTGATCTGGCCAGAGGCAGACTGAGGGCCAATGATCACAATCTCAGTTTTGTCACCATTTGACTGTAGGAAATTACAAACACACACACACATACTTCAGGAAAGAAGGCAAGAGATGAAATAGTATGTTCTTGTGAAGGAATTTTAGGGGAATTTCAGCTTTTAAAAGAATGCAGGAACGTAAGACATGTTTGGATGTGCACAGGATTTTTGCTCAGTAATTTGAATATGCACGCGTTTCAGCAATACCTTTGCAGTGGCCAAGCACTGCAAACCTGCCTGCTGCCTGCGATTCTCTCAGATCTGAAGTTTAACTAGGCTGGGGAAGGACTGCACTGCTACCCTGCACCCCCCCGCACCCCCACTCCCTCCTCCCTCCCTCCCTCCCTCCCTCTGTCCTATGATGTCTATGAGGCTGCACCCATAGATGGCTATGGATCGGGGAAGAATTAGGTCAGGCAGCGGCACACTGCAGTGGGGCTAGCATGGCGCCGGCGTGCATAGGTGCCCACATTTGTCGCGCTGCTTGCCTGTTTGCTGCAGTAAAATATGGAGACAGGGAGAGAGAGATAGATAGATAGATAGATAAATGGAGACAGCGAGAGAGAGAGAGAGAATGACAGAGAGAGAAGAAGGAGCAGCGAGAGGGAGGATAGTGGCAGAGATCGGCTATCACACACCGACAGAGAAAATTTGAGGGAAAAAAAAAAAGGGAAAAGAAGCCAAGGGCATTGCCTGCCCCTGTTTTCTTCCTGTCTGCATGTGGAGTGTGGTGCAGTTTGGTGCAGCAGCAGCGCTCTGCCTCTCTCCGGCATCGAGCTTTAGCGCAGCTCATATGCATAACCGTATTCGGCTCACGTTAACGCCATCGCTCTGCCGCGGAAATGCTGAGGCGCCACAGTGATGATGGTGAATCGGGTGTCGAGGGGAACAGCTGTTTCTAATAATAGGCTCTGAGGAAAGCGTTCATCCCCAATGAAACTGCCGGCCCCCAGCTACCCCACCCACCCAACACACACACTTGTCCTCCTTCCTCCCATCCTCTGTTGCCAGTTTTATGAGGCAGCAGTTTTCTCTCTCGGAGCGATGTCATCTCTGGTTTAATATCAGCCACTAACCGTTCCATTGGCTGGCCAAACCGCTAATCCTTCTGTCTTATTAATAAGTGCCTTACTTCTACTGTACAAAGAGTTGAGATGCTATCTAACTTGTCTTCTGTTGCTGGGGGCACTTATTGGATTTGGAGCCCAGATTTGTTCAGTGATAAGGAGGTTCTTTTTTGACACAGCCTAAAAGAGATTCACCTGTATTCCTAATGGAAGAAAATGAGAGTAAATGATCACATTAAGGATGTGGCAAGTACACAGTATATGATGCCATTAACATGAAATCCAGGTGACCCAGAATCTGAGTGCACTGCAAACAATCTCCATCTTAACAATCTTGAAATCGTATGTTTGCCTGCAACGAGTGCCAGTGGGATGAGACAATTGGCTTTTTTTTTTTTCCAATGCACTTGTTTCTGGAATGTTTCTGGGAAGACGTATAAATATGTTGAAACAAGGCAGAATAAAGCAGATCAGCCCACTAACATCAAGAAAATTCAGGAAACATGTCCATTATCATTGGAAATAATTGGGATTATCTCATCCCACAATGACATATTTTATCACTTGTTTTAAGAAAAACAAGATTGAATATTACACTCAATGACTTGTTAAGATGGAGATTTTTTTAGTCTATCTGACACCAAATGTCTACTATACCTTCCTTGATTTGAGGTTTGAGTGTACAAATACTGGACAATATCACTATCTTTTGAATTCCATCTGGATAAAAACAAGTGGCAGTGGTTCATTTGTAAGCACTTCAACTGAAAAAGTCACCATGTTATTCTTTGAACTGGGACTACAAAGGGTAAATGTTAAAATGTACCTCAAACACTGCTTGCCTTTTTTTTTTTTTTTTTTTAGGAAGCTTATTTCCTCCAGCGTGTTGGGAAATGCATGCATAAGCATCTTTGCAAACTGCAACGAATGCTGGAAAGCTGGAGCGCTGTGAGTGGAATCTTAACTGAAGTTTTGCAACTCAGATTAGCCTGATAGGCCAGCGGTGATGCAAGCTTCCCCTGCCAGCGCTCTGCGAGAAGGTTACCAGCAGTCAAGGCAAGCATTCTGAGGAGCCGCTTATCAAAATGCCTGCAAGGCTGTAGGATATGACTGATGACAACAATTGTTTTGTTTTGTTTTATGTAGTTAACTATTTATTGTCTTGTTTGTGCAGAAGAGGATTAGGCCACACAAAAATAAAAAAAAAGATGTGTTCTGAAATTAATCTTAGAATTCTGAAATCAAAGTCAGGATTCTGGGTTTCTGCCTGTATTCGGTGAAAAAGTCAAAAATTCTCCTCTAAATTCTGAAATTAAAGACAGAATTCTATTTTTGAGAATTCTGACTTTTGTCTCAGAATTTGTACATTTTTTTGTTTTAAAATGTGTGGCCTTAAACCTCCTCCATAGTGCGCTGATGTCTCAAGTCTTCAACTTGTAGAAGAGGAAGAAGATGCTGCAGTAATGCATGTATCTTCAGATCAGCTTTCACTGTTGTTAAATTTTTGCGTTTTTTCATTTTTGTCTAAAAAGACAAAAAGGAAAGATAAATCAACGGTTGAATTTGGTTTTCCATTTTACTGGTGCACAGTAGAAAACCTTTTTATTTTTATTCCTAGAAAAATAGGAAAAAAAAGATTGATCTGAAGTTACATGCGTTCACAGTGGATCAAACTTCACAGTGAATGGGAAAACTGAAGAGAGCTAAGGAGAGGGCCCAGGGGAATGCCTTCCGCTTGATCCCAGATTACAAATCCACAAAGGCAGAACTCGTGTTGTTCCCATAACAAGGCGCTTTGATAAAAGCAAGGGTACACAGGTACGATGTGTTCTCTGCAGTCATGACAAAAAATAAAGAGTACATCTGGAATTAAAATGCACATGTTTAATAAAGAAATAAGTCTAGATTGTTCTAGATTGTTTTCCGTAATTGATTTTGCTGCTCTGGTAGTTGTGTCCATTTTTTCCATTGTGACCTTGAGTGAATTTTGAAGACCTCGCCTACCTTGGCAACCGGTCGTGTTAGCCAATGAACAGCTTTGTTATTGTTATTCTACACCTCTCTTCCTCTCTTGTGCCTGAATCCAAACCAATCGATATGCAAGGGAAGCCGGCCTGATACAATGGACAGTGTGTTCACAGGTCAATACTGAAAACACTCCCAATGCACATTGGATCTACTGACCGATCACCACGATCAGGTTTTCCCACCAGGACTTGGTAATATGGGCAATATCGCCCTGTCCCAGTGGGCGATAGTCTATCACAATACAGTAATTCTCAGTCAGATCATAATGGTATATATTATAGAGATGGGAACTGGCAGAGGCTCCCTGATATGATTCACAACGATTGCGTGCCAATTCATTACACACTGCGAGTCTTTAAATGTTGCAATTTTGTATTGCAGTTAAGTATTGTGATGCAATATTGTGCATTGTGCAGTTAAGGACTTAAATTTATAATGACTGATGTATAAATGTGAGAAATACAATTTTCGAAATTTAATAACTAAATTAAATAAGCTAAATAAAGTCAAAATAAAAGATAATAAAGATGTAAATAAAATATTAAGGTTGTCACATACTATATAAATATATTTTATGTAAGTATGTGCGACTGTTGTAATGAATGAATGAATGTTTTTTTGTTTGTTTGTTTGTTTTTAAGTTTGATTCCCTATTCCAGTAAGATCTTTTGTGTGTGACCGAGACCGTGTCCACTTTCTGTTTTTTGTGCCTAATCCTAACCTTTCCCTAACCTTAGCCAAGTGGTTTTGTTGCCTAAACCTAACCACATGTCACTGACATAAAAGCAAGAAAGCCCAGTGTGTCTCATCCGGACACTGGAGGGTTCCTCTGACATCAGGACGTGACCAAGCTGCCGTATTTGACAACTTGGGAATGAGAATGTGTCGTAGTGGTTGAGGCACTAGGACACTCTCTGAAATGTAATTGGCACTTCCTGTTTAGTCAGTCAGGATGGCCAATGAGTGAGTCAGACATCTGACCGCTGAACAAACCGGAGTCTTCAACTCGCTGATCATCACTGCTCTTAGTTACTGTTGCTAGGGTGGACAAGGTTTATGTGCTCAACCACTGAGATAGTGAAATTCAGAGATAACTCAGTGTGTCTGTTCCTGCACTTTGATATAAACATACATATTACATGTATATTTTCAGTGTCGTCTACTTGAATCTAACCAGCCACTTTTTAAGCCATGACCTTTGAAAAAGCAGCTGAGCCTGTCCTGTCATGTCCAAGACAGGCTTTTCCAGCCAGCCCTGTCTCCTAAAAATGACATTCCTGTGCAACTAAACTGTATTCTTAATTACAAAAGGGGAAATTTTTATTTATGTATTATTTATTTGTGTTAATGAATGTATTGTGTTTGTTTCTGATGTATCACAAATTCATTCCTAATCACCATATCTTGAATATCATGTTGGCCGGCATGCATTGTCCACATGCTTACATGAAGATACGGCTTCCACGCATAAAAGACGGGAATTCGTTTCAGCTTCACCTAGACTACCGCTTCTCAGCAACAACCGGCGAAGCAAGCACATCGCACACGACCACATGAGTGTGCACCATGAGAGTGTGTGAGCCACAGGTGGAGGAGCAGGGGCCCCGGTCTCCAAACACCTGTTCTCCTCTTAGTCCTACATCAGCAAGGTCCTCTAACAGCGCCAAAGCTGCAGTTGTGATACTACGCACGGCCATTACGCACGGCTCTGCCTATTTATAGCGCTCATGACTGTTAATTTATCACACGTCTCTAAATCCGTCCACAGTCACATCTGCACTATATGTGACACAGAGCAACAGACATATTTTAGATAATCAATAGGCTTGTACAAAATCATACACGCACAGTGCAACTGGATATTGGATATTTTTTCATCCTCACATTTTCAGTATCAGTCATTTCTGTTTTAGGAAGACGACCAGTTGGAAACCATCAAAGGAGGGCACACGGTATTAACTTCTTTAATTAAAAGGCCAAGGGAAAATTACTTTGGACCGTCCAAAATTGAAATCCTGGCAGTGCGTCTGCTATGGACAAAAGATGTATTGCTTGTCCATTTGCTAAGCAATGATTGGCTGGTTTGCATTGGGGAGGATTTGTTGGTTGGATTGTACACAGGTATTCGTGAATGAGGCTCCTCACAGGATGGAATTATCCTGCAATGTTTTAGCAAAAACACATTGCTTTGGAACATACTGAACATGCAACTGAAGACACCGGAGTTTTATTATAATGCTGATGTGATGTTTAAGAATGGGAAACAGATGTTTTCGTATCCTTTTTGATGCTCTTTTGTCGATCAATCACATTCTAACAGAAATAGCTACAGCTGTTGGAAGGGTTCACTGTGAGGCGTGCAACTGGAAACTTATTTTGTCTGACATTTAAGGTGACATGCGTTTTTGTTGCACATGGGATGCCAACACCAAAAAGTCTTGGCTCCTCATAGTGTATGCAGTGAGTGACAGTGAGTGAAATAGCAAAGGGGAGGAGGAGCAAAAAGTTCAAAGAGGAGTTTGGGATTTGCGTGTGATTGCTGACCTTTGGGATACAGCAAAAAAAAAAAAAAAAAGTGGGAGGAGGAGGGCAGTGGAGTGGAAGGGTAATGAGCTGATGGCGTGACAAGTGCAACTGTAGTCCAGGTGAAAGAAGGGACTTGAACTCTCCAAGGAGTGGCAGAAAAGAATTGGAGCAAACAGTGGAGTGACTGTTCCCGTTGCTTAACAAGGACTGACGTTATACAACATAATCTACCTCAGCAGTATGTGGCTTTATTGCCGAGGCTGTGGTTGTACCGAGTTATTTTTGAAAAGAGGGTGCATGCTGTACAGACCTACTAACAGCCACGACCGAATCGTGGTTTACAGTTTGTCTGCATGCTCGCTCTTTCTTCCTCTCTCTCTCTCTCTCTCTCACTCACACGCACACACACACACACACACAGTCAAACGTACATCCCTTGATAAAAATTCATGCACAGTCATGAAGCAACATACATTTGTCTCACTATACTAGCGGGACCCATTGACCTTAACCTTTACCTTAACCCTCAGAGTCACATGACTCATGTCAGAGCCACAGGGCCCACTAGGCAGATCAGGCACAGCGCCTAGGGCCCCCCCATCCTCAATATATGGCCCCCACAACCAATCTTTTTTTTTTTTTTTTTTTTTTTCTAAAGCAGAATTCAATGCTTTTGCCTTTTTAAACACAAAATTGCAGAATATTGCATCACAATTCTGAATCGTACGAACCACAATATTTAGAGAACAGCAATGCATATCAAACAGCATTTAAACACAAGAACTTTGATCCAGCATCACTGATGTGATGTTTAAATATATCATTTGAATAATTAGAGGTCTTTCTTTCTTTCTTTCTTTCTTTCTTTCTTTCTTTCTTTCTTTCTTTCTTTCTTTTCCCTAATTAAAAAAAAAAAAGTTCCACTCATTTTTTGGGCTAATTTGCTCATCACTTTGATTCCACTTGATTTCTTTCAACAGCATGGAAAAAAGGTGACAAGACAATTGGCAAAAATTTACCTGAAAATGATACAAATATATCTAGATATACAGTACCAGTCAAAAGTTTGGACCCACCTTTTCATTCCATGTTTTTTTTCTTTTCTTTTTCTTTTTTTTCATATCTGTTCTAAAACACACTGTGGTTTGTTTAACACTTTGTTTGTTTTTGACATAATTCCATATGTATTCTTTCGTAGTTTTGATATCTTCAGTATTAAAGCACAATGTGGAAAATAATAAAAATAAAGAAAAAACCTAGATTGAGAAGGTGTGTCCAAACTTTAGAGTGGTACTGTATCTTTATCTATCTATCTATCTATCTATCTATCTATCTATCTATCTATCTATCTATCTATCTATCTGCAACTACAGTGAATTTTGTTCAGAAGGTGAAATTAAATCCTTCAGGTTGTTCCTCACTTGGAGCGATGTTGACCTGTTGATGGTAAAACACAAGGATGGCGCTGCCCGACTCTAATCCTTCATTCTAAACAGGCCCACTGGAAAACTGAAGAATGGCGAGACACTGGGACGGTTTAAAATTTCAACGGGCTGTCACAAATATAGCCGCGCACGAACACACATACACAGAGGAAATTGCACGGGGCAAGAGCAATCCATGAGTCATGCAAACAAAGCCGCGCGCCCCATCCATGTTGATGTTAATGCTGTGCAGCTAATTTCCTCTCGCCCTTTGTCTTTCCCGCAGGACTACACTATCACCATGTACTTTCAGCAGTCATGGAGGGACAAGCGCCTCTCTTACACTGGCATTCCGCTCAACCTGACCCTCGACAACCGGGTAGCCGACCAACTGTGGGTCCCTGACACTTACTTCATTAACGACAAGAAGTCCTTCGTCCACGGGGTGACAGTCAAGAACCGGATGATCCGACTGCACCCGGACGGAACTGTGCTCTATGGTCTCAGGTGAGAGGGGCTTTCACTGTCCACTTCCACACTGCTGCTTCCAAGTTTGTGTCCTGTTTTTCTTTACGGCCCTCCATCACAGTAGATGGCGGTCTGTCTGTCTTCCTATCTGCCTGACTCTATGGAGACCCATTCAACTTTTCAGTGGCAACTTTCCTTCTTAGTTTTAAACAGTTTGGGGCATAATAATGCCTGTTTAACTGCACATCATTTGCACACAAAATAAAAATAAAGGTTAGAAACACAATAATTTTCTCGTGCTGTTTCATGAACGTCACCATACCAACTGAGGGCACTAATGCCTCGCCTCAAGCTGGTTCTGCCGCTGCGTGCTGCAGTTATCATCAAGTGCGCCTGGATGAGGAATCACAATGGTGTTGCCTGTGGAAATATGTATTTGTGATTTTTTTTTTTTTTTAAATATTCTTTATTTGATAATCATATAAAGCATTAATACAGTCATAAATGGGTATCAAAACACCAAAACAGTAACTACTATAGAAAACAGAGAGTGAAAATAAGTAAGCCAGGGGGATTACATAAAAACATTTAATTTAAGTATTCAAGGCTTCATGAATAGTAAGAGGAGCATACCACTAGTTTTTGCATGTCAAGCAGTTGCATTTTAGAACTCTGATATCATTTTTCCTACTTTTTATCCAGCCACTGGTTTCCACTCATTTCACTACAATGTGAAAATGAACTTCAAATTTCAAAGGGTATCTGCCTGACCTGCCTAATGTGCTCGTCACCAGTGACATGAGGAATGTTTTGTATTCAGATGAGCCTGTTGTGGTTTCTCCAGCGGTCACGCAACTCCATGCAGAGTAAAAATTCTAACCGGTCAGTTGCAAGGTCTTCTGTATGATAATCTAACACTGATTGTTCAAAAGCTCCTAATGATGAAAGACGTTTTAAGTGCTCTTTCATACTGTCAAGTTGTACATATACACATACATGTATATAACAGAGACGTGCGATGCTGTGTGGTTGTGCTCTGACCATTCCAAAGCTCTGGACCGTCAGACAGAGCCCTCAGCAGTGAATGCAGATTATTTGCACCCTCTGCATGAACCTCCCCCGAAACAACATCTGTCTGCACTGAAAGACCTTTTTTTTTTTTTTTTTTTTTTTTTTTTTTTTGCAAATAATACACTACATATTAACCCTCAGAAACCTGGATCAGTATTCAAGACCTTTATTTGTCCCCGAGGGGCAATTGATTCTGCCGGAGTAGCAGTAAAAAACAGCACAACAACAACAACAACCACAATGACAACAGAGTGAAAGACACAAGGCAGATAGTCACATAAAATCAGTAGTATATAAGTTAAACAAAAAAAAAATGCTTGTGGCTACATATACATGCCTTTCACGAGCATTTTACCCTTTGAAACTTGAGCAAACTGACTTAATTTCTTTCAAAAAATGCAGGAAAAGACAATTTAGCAAGAAATGAGTAAAAAGTTACAACAAAATGTCCTGAAAATTATCACAAAAAAGAGACAAAAAAAGAATGGAAATTACCTGAAAATTATACCCCCAAGAAGTTTTAAAAAAGAATATTACATGAAAATTGAAATGAATAAATAAATAAATAAAAGTATGGCTCGTAAGTAAAGAAATAAGTAAAGAAAAGAGAAAAAATACATTTCTAATTATTACAATAATGTAATTAAAATTATATAAAAGTATGGCTCGTAAGTAAAGAAATAAGTAAAGAAAAGAGAAAAAATACATTTCTAATTATTGTAATAATATAATTAAAATTATATTGCAAGAAATAATGTACATTTTTTATCTCTTTTTCTGTGTGTGAGCTAATTTTCAGGCTTTTTTTTGTTCATTTGCAGGTCATTTTCATGCAACTTTTTACTAATGTCTTGCTAATTGCATCTTAAAAGACTGGCTATGACAGATCATTACTTGGCGCTTGACACGAGCGTGTGCATTTGTGTAGGTACACAGGTGTGCTTCTCCACTCCTGTTTTGTCCACAACAATCAGCTCTTATTTGGGAATGTGAGTTTGCCGCGGTTGCATAAAGAAACATCATGGAAATCACCTTGTACTACATGATTTGCATATAGAACATTTCTCAAAGGCCTCCGTCAGCCAGTAGGCATTGCTCTTTCTGCCGGCTCTCTGGAGGATACAAGGGAGAACCAGGTGATGAATGATTTATGGAGCCTCCGCTGGCCCGTCGGTGCAGTGTACACATGGCCGCGGCCTCTGCAGCAGAGGAAGGCTATGATGAAGTAAGTTACACTGAATTGTCTGAGGAAGCTGTGGGCCGGTCACTGTCAATACTGCAGCCTCCCCAGTTCAGAAGAACTTGTGGAATGATGACTTGACAGTTTTCAGCTTAGAGACTTTTTTTTTTTTTTTTTTTTTTTTTAGCTTTGAGGTGAAGCTGCACATTTTGATAAGGTGCTCACATTGCAATGCAGCAAGATTTGTCTTTTTTAACATCATATTTGTGATCGCTGTCAAATGCAATAGGTATATAAATATGTCACAAATATGTCCCCTTTTAAAGGGCCATACCCAAGATTTTGGATGTTTGGCCCATTTACTAGAATTTTGATCTATTTGACATTGCAACAAACCAACATTTCACAGCATATCAAAATCTCCTCAAAATCTCCGCTTATAATTTTCTGTTTCTGCAGCTAACCAAGTCATCAATATTCATAAACCATGGAACTGATAATTTGCTGTATAAAGCAAACATTGTGTTTGGAACTGTTTTCCAGTGGAGGGACCGTTTCACTCCATCCAATTTCAAGTCATCAGAACACGACAGTGCTGCTGCTTTTAGGAAAACTAATGTGGACGACTTTATTACGGTGATGGAATACTGGTGTGAAGAAAGTCTTAAGTCTCTGAAAGTTCATTTTCATATCATAGTGGAATGAATGGAAACCAGTGGCTGGATAAAAGGGAGGAAGAATGATATTAGAGTTCTAAAATACAGCTGCTTGCTTTGGGAAAAGATAAGCAAAAAATTTCAACTATAGGCCCCCATAAATTTTGATATTAGGCTAAACATGCAAAATCACTGGTGTGGTCCTTCAAGGGACATGTTAGTGAAACTCTGCTGTGCATTTCCCACACAACACGAGTCACTTTCACAATGGCAACAATCACAATTTACAGCAAACACACTGAATCTATTGCACAGGATAGCGCTAAGTCTCCAATCCCTTCATTTGCTGTAAGGCTAACATCTGGAGCCAACATCTGGCTCCTGGTCTGGGGCTAAGTTCTACCACAACACAAGGTGGTGAGAATTAAGCAAAAATGCTCATTAGCAACATTAGCATGCGATTTGATAATGACTGAGCGAGGCTGATTTGTGTTACTGTGTCGGTACACGTGGATGAAGGCATTCAGTTGGATATCACTCGTTCTGGCTTGGAGCGTGTGCACATAGAAGGTACCTCATGTTCACGCTTCGAAATAGCTGAACTGCCTTTCCAGCAATCACATTTTCATTTGTTTAAATCAAATTAAATTTTGCCAAAATAGTGTAATAATGTAGGCTTATAGCAATAATTTATGAAACTATACTAATTTAACAGCACACTGACAGAAGATCTTTCCAGTTTTTTGATTACTGAGCACCAAATGCAGATGCCGTGTATATATTTATATATATAGAGGGAGAGTTTTAAAGAGGTTAAGTTGCAGATAAACTTGGCCTCTGACTCATACTCAACACACCTCTTTGATTTTACTGAAAGTGCACGAGCTCACTCGCTGTGTAAGCTCGACATCGGTTGACTGGTAGAGTTGAGGTCATGCTGAGCTTTAGCAAGGACAGTTTGGCCAAGGACAGTCAGGAAGCCCTGCCAGCTCCACCCAAACGCTCCTGGTGCTGACCGAGATGACTGCTGCTGAGCAAAATTTTGTCCTAAGAACTGTATCCTGAATTCTTCTGTGTGTAATGGAAACTCTTCCAGAACCCATGAACACGGCTTGATGACGCGGCACGACAGGGCATAACACAGTAGTGGAAAAGAGCTGATAACTATGGCAGAGCGCTCATGTGTAAAATCAGCCTCTGACACTTTCTGTCAGACAGCACTTGAGGCTGTCTGACAGAAAGTGTCGGGCTGGTTTTAAGCCCATCCCAAATCCTAACTCTAACCTCAACCTCTTCTCCTGACCGAAATGTCTGACAGAAAGTCCTGGGAACTGATTTCAAACATGAGCTGGCACAACTTTGCCTGCCTTACTTGTTCCCAATCCCTCAATGCAACCTAACTAAATCAGGTTTTTTTTTTTTTTTCAGTTTTGCCAGTGTATGGCTCCTCTTTGGACTCTTGGTCTGAGGGTCCTTTTTTTTTTATTTCATGAATTGTCATGACTAATGATAATAAATATGACTTGGCAATCTACATTTTTTTTATTATCATCCACTAACATTTGAAATGGGCTAATCCTATATTGTCCTCTCAGCCTGATGTGCCTCTGAGGCAGGGCTTTCTCAGGATGTGAAGTTACTGCTCCACTTTCTTCTCAAAGTCTGACCAGCTGCAAAGTTAGTCTGGTGTCCAACTGGTTTTGTGGTATTTTCACTCTTTTTGGATTTCCATGGTTTAAGCTGAACCCACCAAACACACCAGCTTGACTGGACATGTTTTTGTTTTTGTTTTTCAATTTTGATACCACTTTGACATTCAATATTGCTATAATCTTTGCCCATCTGGTGAACTCGTACACACCACAAACTCATTCAAATTTCTTGGCAGCCACACAAGCAATAACTTCAAGTGGAACACCAACACTGATCATATCATCAAAAAAAAGCCCAGCAAAGACTACGCTTCTTCTGTCAACTCAAGAAACTCAAAGTAATACAACACCATCTGCTCCTTTTCTAATCATCCATCATTGAAAGCATCCTCATCACATCCACAACAGTCTGGTACAGCAACTTGGACAGCCACTCCTGGAACAAACTGCAGCGTAACTGTAGACCCTCCAAAATTACCGGCCAGATGCCCTTAAAAATCTGCCACCATTGCCATTTGTTTACACAGGAACATAAGACATCACATCCTCCTCCTCTTCACCAGTAGTTACTCTTTACCAGCAATATTCATTTAGTACCCCTACTTGAAAAGCATGACATTAGACATTTGCATTGCATTACAAATTTTTGGTATGCATACATGAAGACTAGTGTTCCTAGCATAGATTACGTAGAAGGCCGTAACAATGTGTGCTGTGCTATTTTCATGGCTCTAGTGGGCACAGATCTGGCACAGACCTCTCCAAAATCACATGAACCCTCCATTTATGCTTGCATGCTTGTCACACACCGATATACTGTAAATTCTTCCAGTAGTAGAAATGTCTACTTGCACATCATCAGTATGATTTTAATTTCATTAAGGCAGTAATACCAGTAAAGTTGTCTGTACTGGGTCAGATTAATGGCTGATTCTTACCCCCCATATCTGACATAACTGTCCTCTCTTATGGCTGATTGCATTTCTCTAGGCATCTTATGACATCAGGGGCATGTCTTGCACATTATCTACCACGCACCACACAACACACACGCTACCCAGTGTGGATGTCTGCATTAAATCTCATGC